>NW_007729509.1:84464-126211 GCF_000696425.1 Galeopterus variegatus
CCCACTCTCGCCACCGCGCGATGCGCCCTCGCCCGGGGGACCGGCCTCGGAGGGCCCGACTCCGTTGCCATGGAGACCTCCTGCCCGGGTTTTCCGGGACAGGCCCGAGCTCAAGTTTCCCCGACCCTTTGTCCCTACAGAGGACGCGCGTCGCCGGGCGACCGCGTGGCCAGCCTGTGGTCACTGGGTCTGGTCCGTCGTCACTGGCTTATTAAAGGCCTCCCAGCCCGTCCCGAGACTTCAAAGAGAGCGCGGCCGCCCCCGGAGACGTGCCCCGGGCTTTGGCGAGCTCGCGCGGCGCCCCCGCGGCGCCCTGCAAGGCCGGAGCTCCCGAGTTGTTCCAAAGTGTGGACTTTGAAAAGGCCTCCATGCCTGAAATGAAGAGCGAGCGGGCGTTGCCCGGCTTCCTACGGCTGCGGGCCGGGCGCGGGGCAGCCGCCACGGTGGCCTTTTGCGCACCGTTTGTGGGTCACTTTGTTTGGAAAAGCGCAGCAGCCAGCGTGGCGTCTGCGGTGGCAGGTGCGAGCCTGTGCCTATGACTCACCCACTAGCAGGTGGCCTTGGCTTTCCAAACGAAACACTTCTTGGGGGTTCCAGGCTAGTACAATTTCATGTACTTTCGTGGTTTTCAACAAAGGCAATTTTTGAATTGTATAATTTTTTTAAAAAAATTTTAAATCTGTTGTATAAACTCAAATAGGGGCACATAACAATCTCTCACACTTTTACCTCCCAGAACGAATTACATTTAATATTTAGGTTTGTGTCCTCCAGTGTTTTTTCTGTGCATATCCATTGTATGTTTGGTGTAATTCGGATAATGCCTTGCAAAGATGTATTCTGCCTTTTTCACTTAACACAATATCAAGACCAAGCAAGCACCCCGTTCCTGGGAGCCTTGCCTGGATTCCCTCCCCCATACAAAGTGGAGTGCCTGTGGCTCAAGACATTGGGAAATCTAAAACTGCTAGTTTATCATTAAACTAGAAAAATACTTACAGAAACTAAAGAGCCAGATAAGCAGAAAGTAATAATAGCTTAAACAATAACCCAAGACATAAGTCAGAGTCATAAGATGTTTTCATTCCCTTAAGGTTCAAAGATAACATCACTGACGCATATCCTAAGTTATTTTTCAGGAACTCTGAGCCATAAGTGGATGGGAACTGAAACCCCGTGGTCAACCGCAGTCAGGTAGACCCCAGGCAGGCAGGGCAAAGCCCAATGATTGATGACTGAGATTCCAAGAACACCCCATGATTACACAAGCCTCAGCCAATCAGAACTGCCTATGAGCTGATCACACACCCCTAGACATGATTTTTGCCAATAAAAACCTTTGCTTATAAGCCATGGAGGAGTTCAGGCCTTTAGTGTTAGCTACACGTTCTCCTTGCTTGGCACTTTCTTTCACTGCAGACCCAGGGCTCAGCATTTGGCTTTGCTGTGCATCTGGGCAGTGCAGACCCAGATTTGGTTTGGTAACAATATTGTGAATTTTCTCCCATTTTGTTACTGGGCAAAGAAGGCCCACCTGTCCGATGCACAGCTAAGCCAAACTTTGAACACCCAGATTTGCAGTGAAGAAGGTATAGGCTTTAGGGCGGGGCCAAGCAAGGAGAACAGGAAACTATCACTTTAAACCCAAACTCCCTGTTGGCTTTCAATCATGGGTTTTTAAAGGACTAATTAAGGGTAAGGGGCTAGGACTTGTGAACAGCTTGTGGACAGCCGATTGGTTGGCTCTTGTGCAGGCTTCAGCATTTCCTTTGATCTTGATCTACTTCACTTCTTGGCATCATCTTGTCTGGGTAGCAGATGATCCATGTGACTGTGGTCAGGTTGCCCCAACCTCAAAATCTGCAAAAAGCAATTTATAGCTGTGTGTCAATGTTATCTTCAAAGTAGAAGCAGAAGCAAGCATTTGGTGACTCAATCATTTTTGACTATTGTTTAAATTATTATTACTTTATTGCTTAACTGGTTACATTTTTCTGTAAGATAAACAGAACATTCTTTAAGCAACTTCCCATAATATTTTCCCTGTTGCAAATTCTCACAGTTATTAACTAAAGTCCATGTGCTTAACTGCCGTAATGTCTATAGACTAACTGTTAAACTGTAAAGTACATATTTCTGATCCTCTAAAAGTCAAAATCAAATTGAATTCATGGCTTTTGATTTCAATTTTATTAGATATTCTTTTATAACATGATGCTTTTTATTTATTTATTTATTTATGGTGCTGGCTGGTACATATCGTGATCCTTAATGGCTGCGTAAATGTACAGATTGTTTAGAAATTTTCTGTTTTTCTAGATCCTTATAGATTTACCTTTTATTGTACCTACCTGATTTAAAAATTCTAGAAATGGGGAATTGATGGGTGTTAGAAATGTTTTCTAAATTATCTTCCAGGAAGATTTATTAGTTTTTCCTGAGAAATACTCATTTTTCCATATCTGTGACAACATAGGCTATTTTTTCAAATATTTTTAAATGGTTATTTCTCATTGTTTTGATTTGCATTTCTTCGATTACTAATTATCTGGATTGTTTTTCCACAGGGTTATTTAATGCCAGTTTGTATTTTCTCTTTTGTGAATTTATGTCCCTTTGCCCACTTTTCTATTTGCTCATTTTAAAAGTTGAGAATTTGGTTTTATTGTCTAGGGGGCACTCATAAAATAAAGGTATTAACTACTTGCCATGGATGTTGCAAACATGCTTTAATTTTTGATGTGAGAAAGTTTTGTTTTTATGTGCTAAAACCTATCCGTCTTCTTTTATGGTTTCTTCCTGTAGAGTTTTGTTTACTGAGGGTTGGGTCCCCTAACCCCCAAATTACATTTTATGTTTATATTACATTTTAGTTTTATCCCAGAAAAATAAGTCTTAATACCTCGTAATTTAAGTAGTCCCCAAACACATACATTCCATTCTTTTTGTTTTTCAAAACTTCTTGGCTACAATCACTCATTTATTCTTCTAAATGAACTTTACAATTTCTTGTCAATATTTTTAAAATCTTATTGGCATTTGGAGAGATTTAAGATTCATGTCTCTTCATTTATTCATGTCTTATTTTACCTTTCACAGTCAAGTTGTCTATTTGTAGATTAATTGTATAACTTTTATACTTTTCATAAATTATAATTCACGAATATGAAAAAATTCTTTGTCAGATCATATAGTTTGGGGGTTCAGAAAAAATCATAGCATACTGTAGAACATATGTCAAGTGTGGTAGTTACAGAGCAATGGATTTTTCTGCCAACAGCGCAATAAAAAGATACTCCAGTTTTTTTACCTAAATACTTAGTAGTAATAGTTAACATTTAGAGAGTCTTTATTTTGCGGCGGGCATGGCGATATGCTCTTCATGTACGTGTCTCATTTAATCCTCTCGACAACCCTATAAAACATATTCTTCTGGTCCTCATTTTACAAATGAAACAACTGAGACTCAGAGATGTTAAGGAACTCATCCAAAGCCACACAGCTGGCCGGTGGCTGATTTGAACCCAAACAGTTCGAGTCACGGCCTCCCTCGTCACCCCTGCGGCTGCGTGTGTGGGGAAAGCAGCAGGTGCTGGGCCCCGCACAGAGCCGGCGTGCAATGCCTGTTGGTTAACAAGTAAGTGCCGCACATCTGATGCCACCCAATTACTGCAATTCTACTTCATTCCTACATTCCTGCAACAGCCCTCAAAGGGGAATTCCTTCACACACAAAGTGTCGTCGTCTGGTGTAAACAGTCTCTCTTGCCAGAAGTATCCTTCACTTAAACAAGGGCTAAACTACTCCCCCACTCTCCAGCCCCACTGGAAGAAATGTCTCTTTGCCCAGTCATGACTTATCCCCCTGCTGTAACTTCCTCTTTTGGCATAGCCAAAGGAAACCAAGTATGACTGTGCCTTAGCTCTGCAGAGAGAACATGAGTGCCGAAGGCGTTGTGGAGGGATCCCTGAGCCTTTATGCCAGGCAGAAATTTAAGGCCTCGGTATCTGGGAGTTCATCTTTCAAAATGTCTTAGAGACAAGTGTAGGGGAGGGTGGTCCAGCAACCAGCCAAATGGCCTAGGCCATGGAGATTATCTCAGCTTTTGACATGTTTGCTGGAGAAAGATAGGGCTGGACAGGGTATGGGGGTCCGCTGGACAGCAAAAATTTATATGGCCCTCTGGGAGGACCCATCTCCTCCTCCAACAGTGCCTGGCTCTCACTCTTGGATTAGATGGTGAAGTAGGTGGGCATGCCAGGGGAGAAGGGGAACAATGCCTCCAGAAATCCTCTAGGCTACTAGACACCCAAGTGTAGTTTAGAAGCAGCCCTGGGTGTGGAGAGGGAAAACGCCACCCACCTCTTGCAGATATACAGTCCAAGTCCTCCCGCAGGACTTGCTCATACCTCCAACAAATATTTAATCAGTGCCCACCATCTGCCACTGTGCCAGGTGCTGAGCTTCATCATGAACCAGACAGAAATAGTCCATGATGTTTTTCCACAACATGTGTTGGGAAAATAGAATAGCTTAATCAGGCCCCCTGGCCTCAGGTCCAGTTAGGGGTGGTGTGGTGCATTCTTTGTAAATAAGTTGTGTGGGGGTGGAGTTAGTACGCATGTGCGGCACTGCAACTTGGCTGACATCTACTGCCTCGGGCATCTGCTCTGTATGGCCATGCACTTGAACCTACAACTCCAAGGACATTTTGGCCAGTTACTTAGCTCATAGACCTGCGTGTGAGGGGTCTGGGGACCGAGCCTGGTGTACATCTACTGCCTCGGGCATCTGCTCTGTATGGCCATGCACTTGAACCTACAACTCCAAGGACCTTTTGGCCAGTTACTTAGCTCATAGACCTGCGTGTGAGGGGTCTGGGGACCGAGCCTGGTGTGTGAAGGGATTGTGACCCAGTCTGGACAATAGGCTTGAGGGGTCTGTGAGCTCCAGATCCAGCCCTAGTGCGACAATTGGCCCAGTCGGCAGGATTACGGGCAGGTAAAAGACCTCGACAACATGAAAAGATGTTGGGAGGACTTTTAACTCTCATTTAATGATGGAAATATCTCTTGGGTTAGCACTTAATACAAAATAAAGCCAAACGCTGGTTGATAATTTTTGAATGGATGACTTGAAAAGCTGGAGGAGACTAGGGATCAAGAGAGGAGAACTTGACTCTAGTGGAACTTTCTTTAACCGCTACTGTTAACTTCTGCTTCAGGCAGCATCTCTAAGGCAGATTTGCAAGACTCTCACATCGCTAATTTCCAGGTGTTTGCAGACAGTCTGGGGAGGAGACAGAACCCACATCCTGCACTGACCTTGATGGAGGACAAATCCTGCAGGTGTGCCTCACACTAGCAACAGTCACACGTGATACTGTGCACACCCTCTCCATCCTTCCCAGCTGGAGGACATCGAGGGAAAGCAGTGTGGGACACCAGAATGTGCTCCCCCCCAAAAAATGAAGAATTGTGGAACTGAAGACAATTAAGACCAAGTAGGTGCAAGAAAACTGTCTGAAAGCAGGACATAGATTTACAAACCCAAAAAACATCCCCCTCACCCTCTCTACCAGGGAAAACAGTGGTTAGCCACTGAAGAAAACTTCAGACCCTTAGGGATCTGGGGATGGTTCCAGAGGAATCTACACTAACAAGCTTTACTAACTAGCCTTTATCTGCCGGTTATTTTCCTTTCCACAAGTCGCAGCCCGTAGAGACGCATAGTCCTCCTTTGTCTAAAAATTTGCTGTTCTTTGTTGCAGATGCTACATAAACTGGAATTCAAAGCTACCTCTCTGAGAACTACTTATTTCCTGGTGTCTCCCATGTGCATATGTGAAATATTCATGTTAATAAATGTCCATTTATTTTTCTCTTGTTAATTTGTCTTTTGTAACAGGGGTCAGCTCCAACTGCAAACCTATAGATGGGGAAAAACTCCTACAGCAGCCTCGGCACAAAACTGAAGACGACCCCCTAATTTGCCAAGGCTTAACATCTCGGGTGAAAGGAGGCTTCCTAGGTCATGTGGAAATCTTTCAGGAAAAGATCAGCATGCTCCTACTTCTGCCGTTCTAAAAATATCTTTAAATGCATGAAAGCATGCGTAACTCATGGCTGTAAGAGAAGCCCGCGGTTGAGATCAAATATCATCCCCAAACTCCACAGCACAAGACACTTTTCTATAGCGTATCTAGTTCCCGGAGTCTATTTTGCTAAAAGAAAAAGAATACAGTTGGTAAAAAGGATACCAGGTAGATATCTCAGATTTCCTGCAGAGGAAACTGGTATGTCTGGGTGCCTGGAGCTGGGAGGCCCACTTCCCACTCTCGCCACCGCCGCTGCCACCTGGCTGGTACAGTCTCTCACCTGGCCACCCACAGCTACTGCCGCACGCCGCCCTGCCCCTGCCCCACCACTCTCCCTGACCTCGTGGAGTCGTCTCCACTTAACCGATTTGATCCTTTTAAACATAAATCAGATCAAGCAGCTCCCCTGCCTCAATTCCAATGGCTCCCTTTTAAATAACATGCAAATTGCTGCCATAGCCTGCAAGGTCCCACCTGACCTGACTGCACCTGCCTTTCTAATTCGGCTCCTGCTGGACATTGCCCCGGCCACTGCCGCTTGTTTCAGCATTGGGGCCTCTGGAGTTGCTGTTCTGTCTGCCTGGCTGATCTTCCTCCAGGTCTTCATGGGCTTCAGTCCTTCACTTTATTCAGGTTATGGCTCAAGTCTCCTCTCCTAAAAATGCACTTTCTGACAAACCCCTCTAACATAGCTTCCTGCCTGTATGAGTTTCCTAGAGCTACTGTAACAAATAGCCACAGACGTGGTGGCTTAAAACAACTCATATTTACTCTCTTACAGGTCTGGAGGTCAGAAGTCCAAAATCAGTTTCACCGGGCCAAAATCAAGGTGTTGGTGGGCAGGGCCACGCTCCCTCCAGAGGCTCTGGGGAGACCCATTTCCTGCCTTCTCCGGTGTCTAGACTGTGTCCCTGTGTCACCTTCAAAGCCAGCAGTGCAGCATCTTGCTTCAGTGGTCACTTTGCCTGTCTCTGCTGTAGCAGAATCTCTCTCTGCCCCTCTCTGATAAAGACACGTGATTACATTTAGGGCCCACCCACATAATCCAGGATAATTGAAAGGGCAAATACAAATTAAAAATAAGAAAAATAACTTTTAATTCTCCCTGGTACAGAAAGGGAGAGACTGTCCACACTGCCACCCTATTTTCTTAGGGCATTTACTTTAGAAAATTTGTAATTGTGAATTTTTTTCTGCCTATTTGAGATATAGGTACATCTTTTTTAAAAGCTAAATAAGCTTTTTGCCAGCTTTATAACCCAGGAATGTCTTCTTTTTTTAATTTAGCCTTAGGTGGACTTTACCAGGAATGTCTTTTTTGAGGACCTGGGAGCCATTTCTTTGAAATGTAAACATTAAGGAAGACAGAGCCAATCCCCATGGGATGGTTAGTTTCCTAACCCCATTAGTGACTGACTCCAAGTTGCAAACCTACCTTACTGTCATGATCATGTTTACCACAGAGCCTGTTGGTGATTTCGCGTTAGGACGATACATTGCCAGGAATAAGCTGCAACAAATCATCTTGGTGCCTCAATCAAGAGAGAAAGTGCTTAACTTTAATTAGAAATCTACATTATTACAATTTTAGGTCAAATTTAATCTATTATTGCAATACTATGTCTCTTTCTATTCCAAACAGGAATCAAGTTATATCTTCTTCAACTTAATTCAAAAGATGGATTTAAAAGCCATTGTGTATCTGTTCTTGGTTTACTATCAGCTAAAAGCCACGCTTCATTTGGAGATGCAAGGAAATTCTAAACAGAATGTCTGCAGTCCGTGTGTTGTAGCAGACACAGGTGTATCGTCCCGTGTTTCTGTTTTTTGTGGGCTGCATGTGCTGCTGTTTGTGAATGCCAGCTGTACACATCCACCAACTAACCGAAACCTTAGCTCATTCCTGTGCAGACTTCTTTCACGTAAAACCACTAGGGTGATGTGGAGGACTGAGACTGTAAAGCTGGTTTCAACTCTGTAGCCTCTGATCTGCTTTTAAGACCAAATCTGGGTCACAGTTAAACTGGGATGCCTTCAGAGTTGGCCAGGGAAATCTCAGATGTCCTCATAACTGGTTTGCCTTCATTTTCTTAAACCACGAGATGAGAATGTCCTCTTAACAGTATTTAATAAGGCTTAGTTTTTTAACATTATTAGAAATTACACCAATATAACATATTTAACTACTACATAGTAACATTTTATTAAATTATTATAATCAACAACTAATATACTGAAAAGTTAATTTTTAATCAATATACTAAATTTGTATTAATATGTTGTATTAATATTACATATTAGAGTATATTATATATTATGTTAGGTGGAATATTTAATAATATCCTAAAACTTAATTTTAAAAAGAACATTCAAGAAGCACTTAATTTCACAGCATCTAAACTAGCCTAAGTGCTTTGCACTGGCTAAGACGCCCCCTCATCTGTGCCCTGAGCTGGTTTACAGTTCCAACAAACATGCATAAGGTATAAAAAAAGAAAAATGCAACAAATTGACATGATTTTTTAATGGAGTTTGGAGTTTTGAATGGAGTTAAGAAACGTTAAGGTTAAACCACAAATCAACAAGTGATGATGTAAGAATGTAGGAGAAATAATTCCATAGCGGTGTTATTTGAAAAACTACAGAAGTCGCTAAATTTAGTGGCATAGATGTAGTTGGGGCTCAGCGTCTCCATCTGGTGGTAGATCCTGGAGTGAGGTTTAATTTGTTCCTGATGGGAACTGTTGATTTGACATGCAGCTGGGTGTCTGCATTCTGACCACTTTGATTTAGAAGAATATTTTTAACTCATGAAACTGACTTTATTATATACATTATAAAGGTGCAAGTTTCTTTCGTTGAATCTCCTTGAAAGAGCAATTATAAGTTTTAAGATGTTAATGTTTATGTGTTACGTTATGTTAAGGTGCATCCACTTACTCAAATCTAAACTTCACTTCCCGCCACATTCAAACATCAAAAATGGCAATCTGATTTCTTGTCTTTTTTGGAGATAAATGATAGGATCCAGATGATTACTCTCCTTTTTGTCTTTTTTTTTTTTTTTTTTCCCGTGTCCGGCAACGGATTGCAACCCTCAGTGTCGCGCCCGTACCGGACCGGGATCGGCAACGGGATCGCAACCCTCAGTGTCGCGCCCGTACCGGACCGGGATCGGCAACGGGATCGCAACCCTCAGTGTCGCGCCCGTACCGGACCGGGATCGGCAACGGGATCGCAACCCTCAGTGTCGCGCCCGTACCGGACCGGGATCGGCAACGGGATCGCAACCCTCAGTGTCGCGCCCGTACCGGACCGGGATCGGCAACGGGATCGCAACCCTCAGTGTCGCGCCCGTACCGGACCGGGATCGGCAACGGGATCGCAACCCTCAGTGTCGCGCCCGTACCGGACCGGGATCGGCAACGGGATCGCAACCCTCAGTGTCGCGCCCGTACCGGACCGGGATCGGCAACGGGATCGCAACCCTCAGTGTCGCGCCCGTACCGGACCGGGATCGGCAACGGGATCGCAACCCTTGGTGTTGCGCCCGCACCTCGCTCAGCCAGTGAGCGGCCAGTCTGTATGTGCGATCCGAACCCTTGGTGGGAGCGCCACCACGCTCCCAAGCGCCGCACTGTAGCAGTGCGCCACCGGGCCGGCCCCAGATGATTACTCTCAACAAGGAAATTTCTATTGTTTTTTTGCAGAGAAGTGTTTGCCATCCTAACTCTAGCCTCATTCTTTCGCTCACAAAGCACCTCTGCTTATTGTGTCACAAAAACTTGACTTTTCAAATAAGCAGGTTGACTGTATGGCATCAAGTCTTAGGAAAAAATTTCCCGTGTGTGTGTGTGTGTGTGTGTCAGTTTGCTAGGACTGCCATAACAAAGGACTGCACAGACTGGGTGGCTTAAACATTAGAAATTTATTTTCTCACAGTTCTGGAAGCTGGAAGTCTGAGATCAAGGTGTTGGCAGAGTTGGTTCCTTCTGAGGCCTCTCTCCTTGGCTTGTAGATGGGCATCTTCTCCCTGTGTCTTCCCTCTGTCCATGTCTGTGTCCTAATCTCCTCTTCTTATGAGGATCAGGCATATTGGATCAGTCCCACTCTAATGACCTTATTTAACCTTAATCACCTCTTTGAAGACCCTATCTCCAAATATAGTCACATTCTGAGGTACTGGGGAGGAGGGCGGTTAGGGCTTGTCTTAACCCATTTTGTGTCGCTATAACAATATGCCTGAGACTAGATAATTTATAAAGAATAGAAATGTATTTTCTCACAGTTTTGGATGCTGGGAAGTCCAAGATCAAGGCACCCGCATCTGGTCAGAACCTTCTTGCTGCGTCTTCACATGACAGAAGTTGAAAGGGCAAAAGGGGACAAACCCTGTGTCTTTACATGGCAGAACAGTGAAAGAACCCACTCCTGCGAGCCCTTTTTATAGAAACATTAATCCATTCATCAGGGCAGAGCCCTCACGCCTAAACACCTCCCAGGAGGCCTCGCCTCCCAACACTGTTGCATTGGGGATTGTTTTCAACATATGAATTTGGGGGGACAGAGACCATAGAAGGTTTTAACATATGAATTTGGCTAAATTCATATTATGGGCTAAATTGTGCCCCCCCCCCAAATTCATGTGTGGGTACATATGTGTGTGTATAAATATACATATAATTTAAATGTGGTAATTTATCTTTTTAAGTAATTCATAGACTGGCTAAACATGTATTACATACACATGTTTACCCTGACTTTCTCCCAAAACTTCATAAAATGACATCAAATGAATAAAAAGGCACAAATTCACAGGAGAAAGATAATAGGGAAGGAAAGGTGATAAGCTACTGAGCAGAGCAGAGTTCCTGCAATAGGGGGAAGGGCCACAGAAGCAAGAAAACTCAATCCACTGAACCCTGAAAAGGCTGTGGACCAGGAGGCACAGGTGCAGGAGACACAGGGTGAGTCTAGGGCCATCTAAGGGCATGGGAGGACCATTCCTCCTCCACCACTGCAGGAGACCAGAGGCTTTACTCTATAGAAATGAAACTAGGTGAAGGTGAAAGGTCCAAATGAACAGAGGCAGGTCAAGTCAAAGTCCTCATGTGAAATGGTGACTCTCAGCTTCCTGACCCCACTTTGCACCCAGTACGCAAACAGCCTGGCTGGGCAAAAACTCAGAGGATTCTTCTCTGGAAAAACTGGACAAATCCAAAAAAAGACATATAGATAATACTGATATTTGGGATCATTCAAACAAACAAAATAATCAGCTTACTACCTGATGACCGTTAACACAGCCCACCAGTTGACAAGGCCCCCAACTTGCACGAAGCTTCTATCGGGTGTTTGAGGAATGCCTCCTGCATGAAAGTTCAAATCCACACACTGAGTAAGGAGCAGAATGGAAGTTTTAGAAAAGAGATCCTACACCTCCAGGTTGGCATTTTAAAAATAGGAATGAGCTTTTAAAAAGAAAAGAGGCTTTTGATGTTTTTTGAAAAGCCGTAGTTGAAATTTTAATTAACAATTCAATAAAAGGTTTGGAAGATAAGATCATGACGAATATCTCTCACAGTGAGAGAGAGAGAGAGAGAGAGAGAGAGAGAGCGCAGGGGAAAAAAGGTAAGAGATTTAAGGAGCCAGTCTTGGAGATCCAACTCCAACTAACAAGAATTGCAGAAAGAGAAGACAGAGCAGAGAAATTGTAGGCAAAATCACACAGAAACATATCCTAGAGCTAGAGAATACACAAGTGCAAACTGAAAAAGTCCACAAGCTGCTGCGGCGAGGAACACCACGGGAAAATGTCCACAGTCCAGTCCCAATCAAAGGACCGAGGGAATCAAAGCACCAGACTTCCCTCCAGCAGCCCGGATGCTGGAAGTCAGGGGAGCTGGCAAAATCCTAAGGAAACATGACTTTTCAACCTAAAATCCCTAACCCACGGAGACTATAATTCAAATGTAAGGTAGATTTAAGATATCTTTAGATATTCAACCATGAGCTTGTATTCCATTGATGGAAAAAAAATTATTAAAGTAATGTGTGCACATGATTTTAAAAAGTTCAAGCAGTTCAAAAGGAAATGAAAAATAATTTCAAGGGCCGGCCCGTGGCTCACTCGGGAGAGTGTGGTGCCGATAACACCAAGGCCACAGGTTTGGATCTCCATATAGGGATGGCCCGTGGCTCACTTGGGAGAACGTGGTGCTGACAACACCAAGTCAAGGGTTAAGATCCCGTTACCGGTCATCTTTAAATTATTATTATTATTATTAATAATAAAAATAATAATATATAAAATAAATAATAATAATAATATATAATAATAATAATAATTATTATTATTATTATTATTTCAACTATAGGACATTCTGGAAAAGGCAAAACTATGGAGACAGTGAAAAGATTAGAGGTTATCGGGGCTTTGGGGGGAGGGAGGGATAAATCTGTGGAGCGCAGAGGATTTTTAGGGCTGTGAAACTATTCTGTATGGACACATGTCTTTACACACTTGTCAAAACCCACAGAATGCACAGTACAGAAACTAATGTTAACTATAGACTGTAAACTATTACCTATTCTCAGGGAATAATAACGCATCAATATTGGTTCATCAATTGTAAAACGTGTACCCAACTAATGCAAAATGTTAATAATAAGAGAAACTGGAACGGGATAGGGAGTATGAGGAACTCCCTGTACTTTCTATGCAATTTTTCTGTAAACATAAAACAGCACTAAAAAATAAAGTCTATTTTAAAAAGAGAAAAGAGGGTGTGAAAGTCCCCTCCTCACCCTCGTCCCGGGTTAGCCTCCCTAGTCTGCTGCTCTCATCAGCCCCTTGTGAATCCTCCCAGAATTACCCAGTGCATACGCAAGCAGGTGTGTACACTCATATTTTTTACAGAAATAGAAACAAATCACATTGCTTACATTGATTTATATCTTTCTTTTCAATTAACATACCTCGAAGGTCTTCCCGTGCCCTCAGATATACATTTACCACGTTCTTTTTACCAGTGTAGAGTTTTTGTTAAATCTATGCCATATCGATTAATATTCTGATTATTTCTGATGTTTTGCCACTACAAATAATGCGGTGACTTTTCTTGTTCATGTCTTTGTACGTATGTGTGAACATAACAGTAGGGATAAATTACTGGAGGTACAATTGTTGAGTCAAAACATATTTGCATTTTAACTTTGGTTAGAGATTATTAAATTGCCGTCCACAGAATGTGCCGGGGGTTACTATCGCATTAATAATGACAGTGACTGTTTCCCCACCCACGGATATTAACAAACTTTTATCTTTGCCGATGTGAGATGCTGATTTAAATTTGTCTTTCTTTACTTGTGAGTTAGGTTGGGCATTGTTTTATCTGTTTAGAAGACATTTGAAATTCTTGGCTTTGAAGGTGTGTTGCAACTATTTTTTTTCACAGTTCAGATTTGTCTTTTGAATTTTTATGCTGATTTTTTTGATCATGGAGAAACATTTGATGAACATGTAGTCAAATTCATCAATCTTTCCTTTTATGGCATTTGGGTTTTGTGTTATGTGTTCCTAGTAAGAAGTTATTAAGCAAACAAACAGATCCTAATGTTATCATCTAGTACACTTAATTATTTCATTCATCTGGGATTTACTATAGTGTAGGAAAACAATATTCCTTTACTCTTTATCCCCCCCCCAAACCTAGCCATATACTTCAACACCATTTTTTGGATAATATATCTATTTCCTACAAATTCGTAATGCCACTTACATCATATATTAAATTATCATATGTATTGGATCTATATCTAAAGTTCCTATTCCATTCTATTGATTTGTGTGTTCATTTTCTAATATCACTGTTTTAATTATTTTAGATTTTTAATACATTTGAATATCTCATAGACCATCTGGGCATCTAAGAGGCCAACATTACTCTTATTTTCATAATATTTCTGGTTATTTTTGCCTGTCTATTTTTCCATATTAGTGTATGAATCAATTTGTATTTTCCTGTTAAATTTAAATGTCAATTTAGGGATAATTTACATCTTTATAATATTGATTCTCCCTATCTATTTATTCATGATTTCTTTCACATCCCTCAGTAACATTTAAATTTTTTTGATACTCTTCATGTTTTTTAAATTAAGTTCATTCCTAGGAATTTAACCTTTTTTGTTGCTGTAAATTAGATTTTTAAAAATTATGTTTTCTGATTTTTTTGTGTATAGGAAACCTATTGATTTTGTAGGCTGATTCCATATCTTATCACTTATTAAATTATCTTATTGTTTCCAATGATTTATTTCTGTTAATTCTCTTGGATTTGGAAGGCACACAATCCTATCATTTGCAAATAATGACACTGTTCACTCTACCTTTCAAATTTTTTTTTTTTCTTTGTCTTTTTGTCTTTTTTCCGTGTCCAGCAATGGATCGCAACCCTCAGTGTTGCCCCCGTACCGGACCGGGACCGGCAACGGGATCGCAAGCCTCAGCGTTGCTCCCGCGCCTCGCTCAGCCAGTGAGCGGGAGCCGGTCTGTACATGGGATCCGAACCCTCGGACGGGAGCGCCGCCGCGCTTCCCAAGCGGCGCACTATCCAGTGCGCCACCGGGCCGGCCCCCTACCTTTCAAATTTTTTTATCATTGACTTTGCATGCCCAGTTTACATTGGCTGGTGTTTCTAGAAAACTGTAGAATAACAGTACTGATAGAAAACATCCTCTTCTTGCTCCTGAATTTGATAACAATGGTTCTTATTTTTCATCAAGTATGTTTATTTATCTCTATTAAGAAGGTACCCATAATTTCCTATCTTATCAAGAGTTCTTATTTATTTATTTTTTCCTTTTTTTTTCTCTTTTTCCGTGTCCGGCAACGGATCGCAACCCTCAGTGTTGCCCCCGTACCGGACCAGGACCAGCAACAGGATCGCAACCCTCGGCGCTGCTCCCGCGCCTCGCTCAGCCAGTGAGCGGGAACCGGTCTGTATGTGGGATCCGAACCCTCGGCGGGAGCGCCGCCATGCTTCCCAAGCGGCGCACTATAGCAGTGCGCCACCGGGCGGGCCCCAAGAGTTCTTATTTTTTTAACTAGAAGAGGGGATTGAACTTTCTCAAATATTCTTTCCGCATGGATTTTTTATCCTTGACTGATGAATATGGTGTCTTAATGGATTTCCTCAATTTTCTCTTTCCTAATTCACTTTTTTAATTTTTATTTGTTCCTTCCTTTTCCTTTCCGTAAGTTTAGTTGGTTATTTTCTAGTTTCTTGAGTTAATGCTTAATTCACTTATTTTCATTTTTTCTTTTTCTTAGTAAAAACAAGAGTACCTAATTTGCACTTCTCAAGATAAAGCTCACCGATTTCAGTGTACAATGGTTTCATTACTGTTATCTTTAGGAATTCTGCAATTTGTTTTATTATGTCTTTGATCCAAGAATTATTTGAAAGAGGCATTTTGCTTTTTGTATTGCCAAGTGGTAGGAACTTCTAGTAGTTTCTAGTTTTATTATTAATACCTTTTTAAATAATCAAGTTAATGAAATATATTAGAAATTTTATTTGTTTTGTGATTTTAAAAGGTTTTTTAAATAATTTTTTGTATTTTGGGCCGGCCCGTGGCTCACTTGGGAGAGTGTGGTGCTGACAACACCAAGTCAAGGGTTAAGATCCCCTTACCAGTCATCTTTTCAAAAATAATAATAATAATAATTTTTTGTATTTTGGGCCGGCCCGTGGCTCACTTGGGAGAGTGTGGTGCTGACAACACCAAGTCAAGGGTTAAGATCCCCTTACCAGTCATCTTTTCAAAAATAATAATAATAATAATTTTTTGTATTTTAATAGACAAATTATCCACAAGTTATGAAATTATCCACAAGTTAAGAGTATAAAGGGCATATGGTTTCCCTCCCTCCCGTTTCCTGAGCTGGACAGTTCCTCTCCTCACAGGCAACTACTGTTACAAGTTTCTTGTTTTTCCTTCCAGAAATATTCCCTGCATTTACAAACATATATAGATACGCATCGTTCATTTTTATTTGTAGTTTTTACTCACACGATTGGTAACACAACGTGTACCTGCACTATCCAGTATGGGAAGCACCAGCAACCTGTGGCTTAGGGACACTTGATATGTAGCTAGCATGACTGGAATCTTAAAACAAGAGACGGATGCTTCCCGTGTTGCTCTATTTTACTATATGGTACATACAGAAGAGAGTTGTGCTCAGTTTTCTGAAATAGACTATACAAGTGTCACAGACACAGCTGTTAAAATCATTCAGTATTTAAGTGCAAATGCTATGAATCATTGCTGGTTAATGGAACCACTGAAAGAAATAGAAGACAATAAATTCGATGATCTTTTCTTTGCCAAAGCTCATTAGTCAGATTGTGGAAGAGTTCTTCTAACCTTTACTGTACTCAACTCCAAGATTTTCTTGAAACGAAAGGAACGCTTACCAAATATGCAATAATCAAAGATAAAAAATGTAAGTAGCAGTTTTCTAACCAATATCACATTACATATAACCAAGCTAAATTTGAAGCTCCAAGTAAAGGAAAGTTCATTTGTGACCTAGCCAGACAAATATAAGAATTTCTAATTAAATCTTTATATAATAGTGATCAATAATTATGCTTTTACATACTTTTCTCACATGAATAAATATGCAGAGTCCTTAATTAAAGTAGTCAGCATTGCTTAAATTGGCTACAACAATTACAAAAAAAATTTAGGGAATACTTTGTTGATACTGATAAATTTAGAGCTGCTTTTGAATTTATGCAGTATCATTTTGAATTTATGTTAATTATACCGAACTGACACAAGAGTTAGCAAATTGAATGTGGACAGCTGTAGTTTTGAAACTGATATGCTTTTGCTTCAAAGTCAAATCACTTTTTCCAAAAAGGATAAACTAGTTTGTCAATGAAGCTGCAAATATTAAAGGAAAATGTTTTTTGGTATTCAGTTCACTTATTGGAAAATCAAGTTTGGAACAACTTGTATATGTGAGTCTGCCTTTTAATCTGTGATGCCGAGGAAAATCATTCACCACCATTAAACAGGTAAGTTTTGTTGCTGCTCCCCTGGATTGGGACATGTTACCTGGCGCTGAGCTCATGAATGTGCCTTAAGAAGCCCTTTCACAAATCCACACCTGAGACTGCTCTGCAGTAGAACTGCCACCTCTTTGAGGTGGCCACCTCATTGCGTACACCCAAAGCAAATTTTGTGTGGCCAGACTGGCTCTCCCTCACCAACTTCCACCACCCTGCTCCCAGCCTCCCTCTCTCACCCCAGGCCTGATGAAAACTTCCCCCCAACCCCCACCAAAGGCAGGATGAGTGCCCTGCTGTGCTTACCTCAAGTTCCCCCTTGTCCTGGAAGTTTTCTCTGGTCACCCATCCCCAGGACATCCCCCAGCATGGGGCCTTGAGCGGGGAAACATCTTCTGTACGTGAGCATCTTATTTCTCTAACCCCACCTGAAGCTCTTGGAGAACAAAGATCCCCCCTCTTATTCCTGCTTAATGATAGCTGAGTAACTCACAGCTGGGGAGTGAACCTCCAGAGGTGACATTTCAGGCACCCGGAATCGGTTAATTGAAGCCAAGGGTCCTTCTGGTGCCCGCAGAGCACATTGCAAAGGAAGCTCTCAGCTCTGTGTAGAGAATCATGGCAGGGGGTGAATACAGAGGGGACAAGAACCTCGTGCCCAACACTGGGCATCAGTCATTTTCCACGTTTCTTCACTTAATCCTCAAAACAACCCCTTAAGATGGACTTTATGATCCTCACCTTACAGATAAAGAAGCAGAAGTTAAGAGAGATTCAGGAAGCTAAACGCGATTCTCTATTTTGGGTAATGAGGGTAGGGCTGGGGACTCATAAATGGTAGGATTGTTACGGACATGCGAAGTCCCAGAGCAGGTAAACATTTGCTCAAGGGTACCAGGAGTTGAGCCAACATCTGGACACTGTTTTCCCTACTCTCCACTCGCCTTATGAACACCACCATGCCACTCTGCCCCGCCTGAAGTCTCCCCACACCCCTCCATGAGACCCGTGAGTCTGTCACCACCAGGGATGGCGCAGGAGGACGGGTCAGTGGGGCTCTAGGGTATGGGAGGCACCGGGAGGGACCAATGACTCCTCAAGGTCTCATTAGGTTTGAGGATGTCTGTATTTCTGGGCAGAATTTCCTAAAATGAGGGTCTCAGGAACGCAGGGACTGGTTGGTCACCCAGGAAGGACCTAAGAAAGGGCAGCCCTACCTGGGCAGGAGGTGGGCACAGAATCCACCGCTCCCCGGGAAGATGCTCCTTAGCCAGGGGGAGATGGGACCGAGGGCTGCTCGGCCTCAAGTCGCTAAGACGAGCCGCCCGCCCCAGCCAGGGTCAGGGTCACGGAGGCTGGGCCGTGGGGGAGGGCGGTGGGGAACGGGGGAGGGGAGGGCGGCGCGGGGAGGGCATCCGGCCCGGGAGCCTGATGGGGTGGGGAGGAGCCAGCGCTGCTGGAGGGGACCCAGGAGGGGAAGTGGGGGGAGATGGGGGCCGCCCCGCGGGAGGGCGGGAGGAGACGGGGAGAGGCTGACGGCCCAGGGCAAGGCTCGTGCTGCGGGAAGGTGAGGCGAGACCCCGAGGCAGAGGGAAGGAGGTGAGCAGGGGACAGCGGGCCAGAGGGAAGCGTCTGCATGGACGGCAGGAGAGGGCGGGCGACGGCAGCAGCTCCGAGGCGAGACTTGTAAAACCCTTGCTTTAAGGCAACACCCTGGTGTCTTTCCACTGGGAACCACCAGTACAGGCGAGGTTCTCTGGGAGGGTCACCCCTCAGGCGACCCCAGTGATGGACGGGGGGATGGGACCAGAAGGGCTGGGACAAGGGAAGTGGAGAAAGCCCCAGAAAAAAAGGCAAGGGAGGGAGGATCTGCCTGAAGCGGGAAAGCCAGGGCTGGGCCGCGGAGAGACCCCCATTGCTGGGGACAGGGTGGGGGTGACGGCAACGGCAGACCCCGTGCCGGGAGGGTTAAGCATCCTGCTCCCACCCGCTCTGGGTCCCGCCCACGTTGTTTACGTCCTCCCCCAAATATTCAGCCTCCAGCCCGCTCCTCTCCAAGCCCCAGCCCCTGCCCCTCCCCCACGGTTCGCTGGGGCGGCAGCGGGGGCGTCGTGCGAGCCCGAGATGGGGGACTGGGGAGGGAGAAGCGGTCAGGGAGGAGAAGCCGGAGGTGGGGGCAGCGGAGGGGAACTCTAGGGACAGCGGGGAGGACGGGGGTCAGAGACCGTGGGGACAGTGAATCGGCCAGCAGAGGGACGAAGGGTAGGAGTGGGCGGCAGGACTGCTTCCCGGGCCATCGGCAGGGAACTTTGCTGAAATTTTGCTGGCCCCAGGGAACAGTGCGGGTCAGGGGGAGGGGGCGGAAAGGACCAGGAGGACACCAAGGGCGATTTCGGGAAAGGGCCAGTTCTGCCTTCCTCCGTCTCTGCCCAGAGTTCTTCCAGGCATGGCCCCCGAGGGGCAGGGCAGGGGAGGTGGCGGCCCCCCGCTGGCACGAATCGCTGAGGACCCGACACACACACACACGTTTTGCAGGCCAGGGTGACCGAGGGGAAGCCATGAGGCAGCTGCTGATCCCGCTGGCCCTGTGGCTGGCTGCGGTAGGCTTGGGCAGTGCCGAGCTCACGAGGGTCCAGCGCCGGGGTCTGCAGGTGGCCCTGGAGGAATTCCACAAGCACCCGCCTGTGCAGTGGGCCTTCCGGGAAACCAGCGTGGACAGTGCGCTGGACACGGTTAGTGGCATGGCCTGGCGGCAGGGAAGAGGGCTGCACGTGGGGAAACCAGCATGCTCCCGGGAAGTGGCAGAGAAGTCGGGCTCTGTGAGCGCCCAGCTCTCTGGAGAGAGGCCGCCGCCACCCCAGCCATCTCCTTGGCTGTGAGGTTTCACTGGGGGGGGGGGGGGAGACGGTCACACCCAGGGATTGCTTTGCCGCTCAGCTGGCTGCTGGCCCTCCTCTGTCTGTTGGTCTGTCTGCAGCTCTTCCCAGCCGGGACCTTTGTGAGACTGGAATTTAAGCTCCAGCAGACGAGCTGCCAGAAGAAGGACTGGAAGAAACCTGAGTGCAAGGTTAAGCCCAACGGGGTGAGTGAAGGGGTGTGTGTGTGTGTGTGTGTGTGTGTGTGTGTGTGTGTGTGTGTGTGTGGTGGGGCACGTGTTGGGGGTGAGTGCATGGAATTGGGAAATCCGGTGGGAAGCCCTAAGATTGGAGAACCCACAATGAGGAGCCTCCCAGGAAGCGGAACTGGCTCAGTCTGAACCCATGGTCCTGAGGGCAGTGGGTGGGGCCGGGGGCCTGGAAGGTGAGGAGAGTGAGGCTTGAGTTACCTCCAGGACTCATCATCCCAGAGCAGGTTCACCTGTCTGAGTTCCACTCTCAGGCTTCAGGTCACTGGTGGAAGAAGCCCATGGTATGAGGTTTGTCTGGTACCCACTCTCGGCCATTGAGTGAAGATGGCCCGGCCTGGGCTGATTCATAGCAGGCCTCCACTGTAATCAGCTACCTTGGGGGTGAACTCATGGCTCTGGGGGTGATCCCTGGGCTGGGAGTGTAGCAACCTGGGTTCTGGTTCCTGCTCTACAAGCACCAGCCCTGGGCTTTGTGGGTTCTGTGAAGGCCTCAGTTCCCTCCATGTGCAAAGAAGGGAACTGGATTCTATCAGTGATTTTCAAACCTCTTGGTTCCGGGACCCTTTGGTTCAAATCAAATCTTACAAGAACATGTAAATGAATAGAATAGATGACAGTGGAGTGGCTCTGGTGGAGTCAGGTGGGGAGAACCCAGCTAGAGAGGTTCTTGCCTTCACATCTGCACACACATATACACACACGCCACATTTGCACCCTGGCACATACACTACACCCCGTGCACACGTGTGCGCACACACAGCCATGCACATGCTTGTGCACACACGTGCCACATACACCCTGCTTGGGAAGGATTCCTGCCTACACACACGCTAAAGTCCCATAGTTAGAAACTACAGGATTGGGGCCGGCCCGTGGCTCACTCGGTAGAGTGCGGTGCTAATAACACCAAGGCCATGGGTTCGGATCCTATATAGGGATGGCCGGTTTGCTCACTGGCTGAGCGTGGTGCTGACAACACCAAGCCAAGGATTGAGATCCCCTTACCGGTCATCTTTTTAAAAAAAAAAAAAAAAAGAAACTACAGGATTGTTTGAGTTCTGAAATTTCCCAGTCCTCAGGTGGGCTGTGCCTGAAACCAGCTGGCCCGCATGGCCCCTTGCCCCCTGCTCTAGGGCCTGCCGGGGGAGCTAATCCCATTGTGGGCACCCCCAGCTCCCACCCTGGTGGTGCCGCACGCCCTCCTCACCCCTTTCCCTCACCCCATGCTCCCCTCCCAGAGGAAGAGGAAATGCCTGGCCTGCATCAAACTGGACCCCCAGGATAAAGTTCTGGGCCGGATGGTCTACTGCCCCATACAGACTCAGGCTCCACGGGTAAGACGGGCAAAGAAGCAGAGGGGGGCTGGAAAGACAGATAGAAGCTGGGCCTGTGGGAGAGGGAGAGAGGCAGAGCCTGGATGGAGGGGAAGGGGGCGGGGGCAGGAGGGTCTCTGGGCCTGGTCCAGACATTCCCTGGGGGATGTAGAGGTGGGGCACTGCCCGCCCTCTCCAGGCACTGCCTGAATAGTTGCTGGCACTGGCAGGAACCCAAGGAGCACCAGGAGACCCAGTGCAGCAGGGTGGAGCGAGCTGGCGAGGACCCCCAGAGCTACTATTTACCCGGACAATTTGCCTTCTTCAAGGCCCAGCCCCCCAACTGAGCCCTGGACTGGTAGGCGGCCAGGGGAAGGGACGGCCCTTGGCATGAGATTGGGCTGTGGGAGGAAGGGAGGGGATGGGGTAGGAGCCTGGGGAGAAACTGGGACTTGGACCAAAATGGCCTTCCTCACACAAATCTCAGTTTTTCCCTTTTCTCTAGAATTGCATCCAGCTTCCTGAACAGCTGCGGGTGGTAACCAGTGGAAGAGCCTGCCCTCCCAGGGAGATGAACCCTTTCTATCCTGAGTTAATAAAACTGCTCCCCAAGTTGTGTTCTCTCCGCTCCTTGCGTTGTCCCCTTTCTCCATCCAGCCCACGGCAGGCCATCTGAATGAGAGGTCCTGGTATGCAGGACCCTTCCTGTCACACCTCCAAGAAACAGCGAGTGGAGCCTCCTGAGCAGGACAGACCAGAAAGCAGAGGAGCCTGAAGACGTAAAATGACAGGCAGTGACACCAGTTAAAACAGAGCTGTTTAATAGGGATTAGTGGGTGGGAACAGGCATAGAAGGCTCCAGGGAGGCACAGGACCGAGCCACAGTAGGCAGTCATCTGGATAGGCAGGTATGGAAGGCGGGTGAGCTCCAACTTCCAGGAATGTTCTGGAACGCTCTACTCTGTCCGCACACTCCTAGGAGCGTGACAGGAGTGGGGCTGGAGGCACGCCTATCCCTACCTTTTCCACTTGTGGCCTTAGGAGGAAGGAACTCTTCCCATTAAGTCTCAGCTGGAGCAGGCAGGATCGGCAGCGGCTGTGGACGGAGGCTCCGCAAGGCCCTTTCCCCGCTGCACAGTGTGTGCCAGCTGCCCGTGGAGAGCTTCCCACCTGCTAGAGGCACTCAGGAGGGGCGTCCCTGCAGTATGTGCAGGGAGGGTGGGGAAATGTTCCTGAAGCGGGAAGGGGAGGGTGAGAGTGAGGGGCTGCTGTCAGGACAGGGATAAATGAATAGCCCAGTTTGCAGGGCCAGTGACTGCCATGAGGAAACCGGGAAGACAAGTGCAGAGGCAGGGAGGGAGATGTGAGCAGCCAGATCACCTGCCAGGCTGTCCTGGGCCATGGGGCACACTCAAAAGACAAAGGAAGATGTAGTTCCTGCGGGGCTGAGCGCCTGCTCAGCCTGGGCCAAGCTGTCACGGGCCTGGCGGTCCAGATCGTGGCACTCCTGCAGTGTGTCCTGGAACTGCCGGCAGGCCTCCTCCAGGATGGAGCTGCTCCGGGTCGGCCAGGACTCCCAGTACCCTTGCTCCACCCAGGGCTGGGCCTCAGTGGCTCTGGGGCCTGAGCTGGAGCTGGGGCGCAGTGAGCTGTCCAGGTCTCGGCACAGCTGGTAGAGCTCACTGCCACGCCCAGATACACGCTCCCCGTCGATGACTTTCAGGCCGGGCAGCAGCTCTTGGACCACCGCCCAGTAGGAAGGGCTAGCACACAGTGGGTTGCTGAGCCGGGCCAAAGGGTCCCGGAGCCGCAGGTACTCGAGGCACCGCAACCCAGCCAGACACTGCAGCTGGCCAGGAGAGGCCAGCAGGTTGCCTGCAGCACTGAGACTCTGCAGGTTCTCACAGGCAGCCAGCGGCTCCAGCCCAGTCAGCCGGTTGTTGGAGACGTTGAGCACAGCCAGCTGGCGCAAGGAGGCCAGCGGGCCCAGGTGGGTGAGTGCGTTGCCCGACAGGTCCAGCCACTCAAGGCCCAAGCACTCCCCCAGACAGCCCAGGTCCGCCAGCCCCAAGCCTCGCAGCTTCAGCAGCAGGATGGACTCTAGGGCAAACTCGCCTGTGCATGACTTCAGCAGCTGGGGTGTGATGCGTGGCCCATCAGCCTCTCCGGGCTTTTCACCTGCAGGCTCCATGAGACAGAAGTCAGGTCTGGGCCTTGGCAGTGCTGTCACAAGGATGTGGGTGCCACTGGGGGTCAGTTGGCTGCTCTCCCCCAAAAAGGCGCCCCAACTCTCTCCAGGCCAGCTCCAGGAGGCCTGTGTCCAATACCCCACTCAACGGCAAGCAGGTCCCTAGGGAGAGACAATGACACGATCAGGCAGGCCTCTCCCGAGCATGTCTTGTGTCCTGTGCAGCAGGTGATGGCACAAAGCCTGGCCAGATTTACCACCAGATCCAATAGTCTCCACGGCCAGGACAGACCTGAAGGCCAAAGTCTAAGGCACAGGCCACAAAAGCCCACATGCCGGGGGCAGGGCACAGGTCCCAGCCTGAGAGGAGTGGCCTGATTCTCCTCGGCTGGTTAGGGCCATGCTGGACAGATTCAGTCCCAACATTGCCAGTTCTTTCCATTTGTCCAACATAGACTTAGGACAAAATCTCATTACTTTATTTTTTCAATACCATTCATGATCCATCCTTCATACTAATTTTGAGGTGTTTCTTTTTTAAAAAGTTAAATTTGTTTTTGAGTCGACAATAGGTAACCATCCTGCGATAGTCAATGCATATACAAACATAAATGACAGCTCACCGAACTTTTTTATTCACTCAAAAATGCTATCTCAATTTTTTGTTATATTAACAAATAATTCGAAATGATTTCCAGATGACAGGGACCAACTTGTGCCCTCTGGCTGCAGCTATAAGCCCTATGGGGTAAGCCTTTAGTCCTAGACAGGAAACTGAGGTCAAGGGACGGAAGGGACAGGCAAGACCAGGTAAGTGGCAGCACAGCCCATTCCCACACCACTGCTCTCCCCACTCCACCCTGGCCTGCCAAAACCAGCTCCTTTGCTCTGGCCGCAGCTGCTCAGAGGTCAACAGGCTGCATTGATCATGATGTGCCAGACAGCACAGTGCCAACTACAAATATGACATGATTTCCCAAAAGGGCAAGTTGGGGGAGGCTGGCTAGTCAAGGAGGTTGTCTTGGAGGGAGGAGCAGGGTGGCACCTCGGTGGCTGAGAAAGGGGGAGAGGGGCATGTCAAATCACCAGTGGCTGGGACAGCATGAGCCCAGGTGCTGGGGGGCAGCCTGCGGGAGGGACGGTGGTGATGCTGTCCAAAGGGGTCAAGGTCTAAGCAGAGAGGAAAATGAGAACAGACCTCTGCTCCAAGTGCAGCTTCCCAACCCTGCAGACTTTGGCCAGGCCCAGCCTCAGGCGGCTACCAGGCCCGCAAAGCACCAGGGCACCACGCTCCCTGTGGTAGTTAGCACTGGGTGGTTGCAGCTGTTCACAGAACCTTTGAGTTTGCGTAATCAGCACCACTTTTTATCCCCCTCTCCAAGGAAACCAGGCCCAGAGCCTGGTCTGTTAGCTCCTCCAGTCCCCACTGGCAGGGATATTTAAAGGGCTCCCCACCAGGGAGCTTTTGGGAGGCTAAAATCATGCTACACAGCCTCCCTCTACCCCATCCAAGAAAGGGAGGTCCTTATCCTCATGATTCCCATTTCCTTACCTAGCTCCCCTCTATCCACAACACTCCAGCTCATTCTTTTTATACCTCATTTCTTTCCAAAAGGGACTGGAAGCATCTACTGAGAAGTGTGGATTCCTCCCTCAGTGCAAATGGGATCTGCTGGGGTCTGCAAGCAGGAAGTGATGCTATCACTTTGCTTTTGATTAAATGCAAAGCCTGTGGGGTGGAGGGTGCAGGAGGAGCACCTTAAAGCCTGTTTGTGGTATAAAAACATAAGCAAGGGATACGCAGTTCAGCAAGTTTAGGAGACTGGTACCCGAGGGGAGACAGAAGAGAATTAATGAGTAAACACGTTTATGGGATCAGGAGGGTTTTTCCAAGCTGCTGGTCTGAGAAAAAAAACCCTAGTTTATTTCAGGTTCTGTTTATGAGTCGATATAAATAACATATTATACTGATTAAGCCAGTTATGTCTGGTACAGAGCTGTTTATAGAACACTTTCTGTTGCCATGGCACTTTGAAGGTTCAGGGCGAACTACTTATCAGCGAAGTAAAAGCATAAATTCCTCCTTTACAAAGTTCTCAGGGTCCCAGTTTCATTCAAAGTCCAGATCTCAAGAAGAGGGAGGAAGGGGAGACAAGCAGATGGGCAGCCAGGTTTTGCTGGCACAATTCCAAGACAGCAAGGACCGTGTCACCTTGCTGCCTAGGGCCTTACAAGCGAGGACATGAGCAACGGGACAAGGAACAGGACCTAGAACGACTAAGGATCTGGCAAGGTGACTGGCAGAGGCTCCCTTCTCAAACATCCGGTACACAGATGGGACAGGCTGAGGACAGGAAGACATCCAGCTATGCAGCAGTGAGCTCGAGTGACTGTGGCATTGGGCTGCGGAGGCAGTTGGTGCTCCAGGCTGAAGGGATCAGACACGATCAGCAGGGGGTGGTGGCTGGAGTCGAGGAGAGGCACGGGGTACGGACCTCTTGCAGTATGTGGAGGCCTCTCTCCAGGCGTTCGCACACCTCTGCCCCCACAGTATCTTGGGGTGAAGGTGGTTAGGGGCCCCATGCACAGTGAGAAGTAGAGGGAGGGGCGGAACTCAGGGGAAAGGGCCACTGCCAAGGCTGAATGAGTGTGAGTGTGGGAAGGATGCTGAGGAGCAGCCGGGAGAGCAGCGAGGCTTTCGCGGAGGGAGATGGCATTGCTAAAGTGCCCCACTGGGCTCAGGCAAGGTGAGGCCCAAGACAGAGCTGCTGAGTGGGCAGTCCCAGGTGGAGGCCAGGCCAGGCCAAACTGCAACCGGAGGAGGAGTGAATGCCCTGACAACCTGGGTCCGCTGCCTCTTCCCACAGAGAGGGTGGCACAGCGAAGGGAGGGAGAGAACCAGAAGAGTGGGCAGAGGGACACACAGAGGAGACAGCGGTTGTGTGTACTCACAGCATTAAAGCTGCGAGGAACATGGTTTACAGAAGAGAAAACAGAGCAGTAATACCCATCCAGGACAGAAATCCGGCCTTTCCTACCCCGAAGTGCCACCTGGGTAAGACTTGAGCCTGCCTGCTCTGTCCTTCCCTCACCGCGACACAGGCTGCCTGGGTCTTGGTGACTGGATGAATGGCAATAGCACTGTGTGGTTGCAGCAAAACCATGACCCTCATAGGCTCAATGACCTCTGCCCTGCTCATGGTCATGGGTCATACTTTACATCTGCACACTGAAGCCAGGTAGCCCTGGGTAGGGCTGCAGACCGTCCACTGCCCACCCACCTGGCTACCCTATCGAGCAGCAGGGCTGGCGGCAGGCAGTCGGCTCTGCACCAGGAGGATAGCCTCACGCGTGACTGCTGCCACTCTCCTCTAGAAAACGGGAGCCACCCTTGTCCTACTTAGGGGGATAGACAGAGTCCTCTTGGCCCCAAAAGTAAGTCTGTAAGAAGGACTTGGTGACATGGACGACACTTGGGTATCCTGAGGGAGGCTGACTGTGAACAAGGGAAGACGAGCCCATTCCCTTGCTGAGTGTCAAGTTTACCTACCTAGGAAATGGGGCCAGAAAAACGATGCCTGTGAAGTAAGGCTGGGGGGAGAAATGGCTCAACCCAGAGCAGCCTCAGGTAAACAGTCACCCAATCGCTTAGGTGAACTGGGGACCCTTCCTCCGCCCCATTCCCTCCCCTCTCCAAACAGTCTGGAAAAGGGTTTCTCCATCCTGGCATTCTTGTCATTTTGGGAAGACTAGGACTTTATCGTGGGGCTGTCCAGTGCATGCAGGAGGTTTAGCAGCATCCCCAGCCTCTACCCACCAGACACAATAGAACCACCCCCCTTTCCCCCAGCTGTGATAACCAAAAATGTCTTCAGACATTGCCAATGGCCCCTGGGGAACAAAACTGCCTCCAGCTGAGAAAAAAGGCTCCAGAGCCCAAGCCTCCTAGCTTGGGACCTTACAGCTCTCTCACATTCTCCCCCCATCCCTGGTTGTCTCCCCACTCTAGGCCTCCCCATCTTCTCCGAGACACTGGAGAGCAAGTTCAGTGATGCTGCCCGACAAAGGCACGGTGCTTCTTCCAAGAACAGTTTGAACCACTCTAGGAACAGTGGCACAGACCAGCGTACAGCCCCTTAAGCAGCTTTAGGATGCATCCTATTCCTGGATCCCCTCTTCGCCCTCCATCCCCCAGCCATATGGAATCAGAATACTGGGAGCATGGCATAGGACTCTGCAGGGAGACGGCCAGGCTGCGGCCAGGCACACCCTGTCTTCACTACTCAGATGCACTTGATTCGGAGCAGGAGCCATTAAGGAGGTCCAGCTTCAGTCAGGGACCCTCCCCCAGATAAGACTCACCTCTCATCAGTGGAAGTCTGTGAAGACACCCTCCCCACCCCACTCCCCACTCCTGGCCACTGCAGGGAGAGAGGTTATCTAGGCAATCTGGAGGACTAATTCAAATCATGCTACTTCAGCCATTAAATATGTTTACAAAGCTTTATTTAAAATATGCAATTACTATACTGTTAAAATGAAAATACCACATGCTAAATAGTACATAGGGTATAATCTCAACGTTAAAAAAAAAGGAAATACATCAATGTACTAACAGTCTATCTCTGAGCAAAAGGATTATGGTTAATTTTTTCTGCTTCCTTAAGTTTTCAGTAATTTCCAAATGTCATAATGAATTAGTCATAGTGAAACATACAGGTAACAATTCAACCAGGAGACACAAGGTGACAGGCTTCCAGGGCTGCCAGTCCATTGAGAGAGCAGTTTGTCCCTTACCCCCACAGCCACAGCCAAACTGCAAGTTAGGCCTGGGGCACTCACGCCAACTCTTCTGACCTCATCTCAGCGGCCACCTTTCCCAGTGACAAGCCCCCTCAGGCTACCTACACTTGAGTCCTGTGGCTGGCCTGCCCCAAACACACCTGGCCTCTCTCCCTTTCCTCTCCCATCAAATCCCATCCTTTCCTGGAACCTGGGCCTTCAGGTCTTGTACTCTACCCTAAAGGAACTCTGAGCAATCCATTTGTGGGCTCTATATGTATCTTTCTTGCTTACAAATAAGGGATTTGCCCTTTAAAAGTGGCCAGGGACAAGGGGAGGCAAGGGTGCTGACGAGTGGGATATATACTCAGCAACCTAGAGCCTGGGTAAGCTACTGAAGTTCTTTCTGAGGCTGCTTTCACTGTAAGAAGAAATGCCAAGATTTCCAGCAGTCTGGAAATAAACTACAGATGGCCCCCGACTTCTGATGGTTCAACTTATGATTTTTCTTTCTTTTTTTTTTTTTTTCCTTTTTTTGTGTCCGGCAACGGACTGCAACCCTCAGTGTCGCGCCCGTACCGGACCGGGACCGGCAACGGGATCGCAACCCTCTGTGCTGCGCCCACCCCTCGCTCAGCCAGTGAGCGGGAACCGGTCTGTATGTGGGATCCGAACCCTCGACGGGAGCGCCGCCGCGCCCCCAAGCGGCGCACTTCAACTTACGATTTTTCAATGAAAGCAATACATATTTAGTAGAAACCATACTTTGAATTTTGATCTTGGGTTAGCAACATGCAATAGGATACTTCCCTTGTGATGCTGGGCAGCAGAGGTGAGTTGCAGCTCCCAGTCAGCCACATGATCATGAGTGTAATCGACCAATAACTACAGTATACTATATGGTCTGGGTTTTCTTGATATTGCGTTTTGTGTTTTTGCATCCCCTTAGGTCTACAAAATGCTCATCCTGTCTCCTGCTTCTGGTGAGAAGAAGAGGAAGGCAATTTCTCTTTAAACTAAACTCTCAAGATAATTAATTGCCCAGCATGAAGGTGGCAAGCCAGTAATGGCCATCATATGTGAGTTAGGACTTTTACAATTCACAATCTCAACCATCTTAAAGCATAAAAAGCCAATGAGTGATGCAGTGAAATCATCAGCATTGGTTAAATCCACTGTCATCACAAACAAAGGAGCTGAGCCAATCAACAATATAGAAAAATTACCTGACACATGGATGAAGATTGGATACAGAAGCACGTACTGCTTAGCCTACTGATGGTCCAGGCTAAGGTTAGAAGTCTTTTCCACATGCTAAAAGAGCAAGCCGATGATCCTACCTGTACGCAAATGCTTTAAGCAAGTCAGGGTGGTTCCAGTGCTTCAAAGGCATCATAACTTTCATAATGTGAAGGTCAGCAGTGAGGTACCAGGTGCAGATACTGAAGTGCCTAAGCTTTTAAGGAAGAGCTGCACAGAATAACTGCAGATGAGAAAAATTTGCCAGAACAAATATTTGATGCCAATGAAATGAGCTTGACCTGGAAGCATTGCTGAAGCATACAAACACTCATCGAAGGGACTTCCGTTCAAGATGGTGGAATAGATGGTCCCCAGCATCACTCTCTCCCACAAATCAACCAATTTATAACTATAAAAAAGCAACCACAGCCAAACTGGGGCCACAAGAGCTCAGGGAAAGAGAAGGAGAGACCTACAGAGTACATGAAGCTGGGAGAAGCCATGATGAAAGAAAAAACCCTCCAACCATTTCGAATCCTGGCTGCTTCCAGGCTGGAGCTGCTGAGTGCATGAAGCAGGAGCTGGCAAAAAGCCACAGCTGTGCCTTTCAGATGAAGTTGCTTGGAAGCAGCAGCGCAGAAGAGGGCCTTGGTGGCCCCCAGGCCAGCAATACCACTAATAGGGTTCCCATAGACCCACATAGGACCGAGGAGCCACAACTGAAAAGAAGGAGCCACTCAGAGGCCGGTGAGTCATCACAAGGGACTGGAGCACAGCCTGTCCCATAGGAAGTGTTTGGAGCACAGGTGGTGGGGGAGACAGGATCACTGCGAGAATACTGGGGCACATCAAGGACAACTGATCTGTCCCCCAATCAGCGTAGGACCACTGAGAGACTGGTCAGGAATACAGAATTGCATGGGGTGTAGTTTGATAAGAAGACTCAGGCCCGGACTAGTGTTTCTACACAACCCAGGCGCACCGGATTTCACTAGAACCAGAAGTACCTTTAAAGTCAACCATTAAAACCTGAGCTGCACAAAAAGCCTTCCCTAGGGAATCAGCAGCAAAGCAGCAATTTAGTTCAACCATAGAGCTCAAGTTCTGCTCCCCACAGGAAGTTCCCCCATTTTAGAAGTAAGCAAAGGACAACAAATTAGTTCCAGTACAGAGTTTGAGTGGTAGGAACAGCAAATTATTCAACACAGAAATGAAAGAAAAAACAAAGTACCCACAACCAGAGACAAAATTTAATATTAACTAGTAAAGGTCTCATTTCACCAAAGAACACCTATAACACCTAGAAGGACAGGAAGTCCCCTGGGCTACCAAGCCAGAAAGGCAGAAGGGCCAAGGTCCTCAGCCATGCCCCCCAACACCTGCAACCAGCCCCGAGGGTGGGGGCCTTGGTTCTCAGCCACACACCCCAACAAGTGCAACCACCTCAGCAATGACCACTGAGCCGCCAAAGGAAGTACCCTGGGCTCTCGCAAGCTGGGGTGGTGGGAGGCCTCGGGCCTTTGTCACACTCCCCCCCAACCCAAGCAACCAGCCCAGCAATGACCACTGACCACCGAGCCGCAGCAAGAAGGGCCCTGGGTTCCCAAGGTGGGGTGGTGGGAGGCGAGGGCTTTTGTCACACCCCACTGACATCTACACCCAGCCTGGCAATGACCAAGCCACCACTGGAAGTCCCCCGGTCTTCCCTGGGGGGGTGCCACAGGCCTCAATCTCGCCCCTCCTCCTTCTTCTTCTTCCATCACATTTCCTTCTCCTTTCCCCTCTCCCTCTCCCTCCCAACTGCTCTGCAACAACATCACAGAATGTAAAAAAATAATAAAATAAAATAAAACATATATGATAAAAATACTGACTTTTATACATGAAGATACTAAAAAGCCTCATGTAAAAATTATATACTCAGTGATTGCTCAAAAAACAAACAAACACTCATCAAGGGTCCAAGATAATGCAAGGCTTCAAGGCATTCAAAGACTGTGTGTCCCTCATTTTGGGTGAAAATGGTGTAGGGTACAAATTAAAGCCTTTCCTAATCTACCACTTGGAGAACCCTAGAGCATTCAAGAATGTGAGCAAGCACACAATTCCTGTATATTATCGCCATAACAAGAAAGCCTGGATGACATCAGCATTGTTTAAAGACTGCTCTTTGAGGACTGGCCAGTTCTGTTGGTTAGAGCACCACCTTGTAACACCAAGGTCAAGGGTTGAGATCCCTGAACCGGCCAGCTGTCAAAAAGTAAAAAAAAATTATAAAAAAAAAAAAAAAGACTGGTCTTTGAACTGTTTTATTCCGCAGGCAAGAGAATATTGGAAGCAAAACAACATCTCATGCAAAATTCTTCTGATCTCAGACAATGCTCCAGGGCACCCACAGCACTTCAGCGACATGCATCCTGATGTAAAGGCTGTGTATTTGCCCAACACAACTGTGCTCATTCGACTAATGGACCAAGGTGCAACGGCTGCCTTCAACGCATTTTATTTACACCAAACGTTTGCGCAGGCTGCTGAAGCAACTGAATCTGGCCAAACACTCTGAGAGTTTTAGAAAGGTTTTTAACATTCTAAATGCTACCAGGAACATCACTGCAGGACGGGAAGAAGTAACACAATGATGCATGAATGGCACGTGGAAGAAAGTTTTGAAGACACACGTGAACACATTTGAAGGCTTTAACAAAGATTCTGCTGCTGCTGAATAGTAACAGGATATTAGTGCCTGGGAAACACCTAGAATTGGACACTGATGAAGAGGATACTCATGAACTTGTTGGCATTAAACTAAAAAGCTTTCAATGAGCAGCTGATCAAACTAGAGGAAGAAGTAAAAAAGAAGGTGAGGCAGAGGAAGAAGTTACACCTGAGGCACCAAGAAAGTTCCTAGCACAGAAGCTGGCAGAGGCATTTGCTACCATCAGCAGTGGTGTACAGATGTTAGAAGAAATGGATATCAATTACAAGAAATTCGCAAGAGCTGACAGGCAGATATTAGATGCCCTTGCTTGCTATAGAGAAATACATAATGGAAAAAAGGAACAAACTGTAAAGTCAAGCTTGAAATCTTCCCGAAGACCACTATGACTGCTAACCCATCAACAAGCGTCAATGCCCCAGTGCCTTCTACCAGCTATTCTTGAGGCCCATCAGAAGGGAGAGAAATCAATGACACTGTCGCTGTAGCATGTCCATCTTCCAGGTGATTTTAGTTGAATGCTTCTTCAGGCCTGGTGTGCTTTCAGCTGTGGATGTTAATGGTGAGTACCATACGGCCATTCTGTTTTTCACTTTCAGAATTCAATAAATCATGAGATACTCAACACCTTATTATAAAATAGGCTTTGTGTTAGATGATTTTGCCCAACTGCAGGCCAATGTAAGTGTTCTGAGCACAATTAAGATAGGCCAGGCTAAGCTATGATGTTCACTAGGTTAGGCGTATTAAATACATTTTCAATTTATGATATTTTCAACTTACAATGGGTTTATCAATAGCTTACCAGGATCTAGGTGGTTGTGTATATCCTACCTGTCAGCACACGCCTCCCCTTGTCCCTGGCCATTTTTTAAAAAAGCAAGCCTCTTCAAGGTATGTGTCCATTTATCCACATGGACAAGTTGTATGTAAGGTCCTCAATACCCACTATTATTTCAGTAGAACATTACGTTTTCTAAAACTGTTTAATACAAGCCATAGTCACTTATGAACACGGTAAACCTTTCCTGTGCTCATGTTGCTAGATATGAATGAAGCAATGGGTAGACAGAAAATAATATCTCCCAGGAAAAAAAATATGGCAGTTTGTCAAGAATTGAGAAACTGTCCCCATTCTTACCAATTAGGTTTAAGATTCTGGATGTCCCCATCTGATGTCTCAGGATGCGACACTCTGCTCTCTATTTTCACCTACTGCAATTTCCATGGGTAGGTTTTGAGGGCATCAGGCTGTGACGTGCTCTTCAAAGCTCCTGAGACTCCAGGAAGCCATGGGCAGGATGATTGCCTACACCCCATCCATGTCTGCCCATCCACACATGCTGGGCAGACTACAGGGTCTGTTCCACCTTGGCCAGGTTGCTACCGGAGAAGATAAGGGGAGGTGGGGTGTAGTTGGGGAAATTCTCCAGGTTGGTCTTCAAGAACAGGAGATGCTCAACGGCCTCCACTTGGAGAAGGGAGTTCTGTTCTACGATGGTGGGGCTGTGCAGGGAGGCAAAGATACTCTCAGAGAAGGCTCTTGCTGGAGGGCAAGACAGGTAGATAGTGGCCAGTCTGGCCAGTGCTGGCCAGGCTTCACGCTTCTTTTCCCAGTAAGCCAGGGGGTCCTCCTGGGCTCCAACAGTCTCATTCTCCCGCAGGTACTTCTTGATGATGATGCTAGCTTGATGGTTCTCAGTGGTCAATGAAGCCCCGCTCCTCTCAGATGCCAATAGCCCCACACTTTCCAGCTGCTCCAGCAAGCTCTTCTTCCTCTGAACTAGCAGGAAAGACCCGGAGCTGCTGCTTTTCTTCAGAGGCTCCTTCTGGCAATTCCCCTCAGCCCCGGAGCTCCTGGCTATTCTGCTGGTGACCACAGGGGGACCTGTGGGGGTCTGCAGGGAGCCTGAGATGGGCAAAGCGTATTCAGATACCATAATCTCCTTCACCTTGTATACAAGAACTTGTTTCCAGTGGTCAATGTCGGCTCCCACGGGCAGGATGGCCTCAATCTTGCCCTTGAAGCGGGGATCCAATAAGGTCGCCAGCACAAACTCCTCACGGTAGAAGAGCTCATTGAGCTGACAGTCTGTGGAGAGCTGCAGGGCCAAACCCTCGGCCAGCCGGATGGCTGCACCCACCTCCCCAACACTCTGCTCTTCAAAGCACCCATGAACCTGCTCCAGGAAGATATGCAGGTAGCGCAGCTGGGGCAGCACCTGGCTTAAAGAAGCCTGTGCTGTGCTCGCCTCCCGGACCACCATCTGGAAGGGCTGCAGGAGCTTGACCAGACTGTCCGTCAGGCTCCAAAACATGGCAGACAAGGCTGTGCCAGTCTTCCCCAGCTGGTGTTTTTCCTCATATGCCCGAAGGGGCTGCTGCTGCTCCACCAGCCACTCCATCAAGTGGTAGGCCGAGACCCAGTGGTCTGAGAGTTCCTCAAAGGGCTGATGGGCTGGGAGGCCACACTGGTGCTGCAGCTGGGCAAGGAGTCTCCGGGCCTCCACAGAGCCTTGGAAATGGCTGCAGATGGCTCTGGCCGTGCCCAGGATGATCTGAGCGCTATGATGGTGATGCAGAAAGTTTGTCACCACAGAGTCTAGGCAGTGGATGAAACAAGGGATGTGAATATAACCCTCAACTCTCACTGCCTGCTCCAGGCTGGGGCAGCCACCTGACACCAGGAACCCTGCTCTCAGGGAACCGCGGCCCAGCCACAGGCTGATCTGCTCCAGCAGCTCCAGCTGCCCATCCTCTGCAGCTCTCTCTGGGGTCAGGCCTCGGACCCAGAGCACAGCTTGCTTTCTTGGGCTTCCCGATGGTAGTGGCCTGCTGTCTGGCTGTGTGGCTACCCAGTGGGCAGTGACAACCACATAGTTCACAAACAAGTCCTGAGCTGACGTGGAGGTGGTGAGGTGAACACGGCCCCCCTCAGCCCACTGCATCTCCTGCAGCACCTGCTCACCCACGGCCTCATGCAGCAGGGGCAAGGCTTTGTCAGAGAAGAAGGCCAGAGAGGGCAGGTGGTAGCAAGCATCGACCTGGGCCATGAACTTTCTGAAGGGCTGGGACGAGATAAAGGACAGCGGCAATGCCAGGCTACAGAGCAGCTCTGCAATGCTGTGGTTCCAGGCCTGTGCTTGGGGCTGATTGGGAGCATATATGCCACAGTGGTTGTCCCTGACTGCTGTGGAGGAAGCAGGCAGGGGTGGTGAGTCCAGGAACAGCTGCTCAGGCTTCCCTAAGGCCAGTTCCCTGTCACTGCCTTCCAAGGGTGCAGCATCTGGGCTGCATGTTGGAGCCAGGAGCCCCTGAGGGGCAGGGCTGGTGGTAACTGGTGGCAAGCCCTTCTGCTGTGTCCCCTCCTCTCGGCTGGCTGTAGCCGGCCTTCTCTCCCATTTCAGCCCATGCTTACTTGCCAAGTGACGGACAAGGCCCGAGGTTTGGGACCGCCCCTCAATTTTGCTCTGTCGGATGCTGGTGTGACACAGGCTACATATTACATGGCAGTTGTTCTTGCTGTCAAGGGTAAAGAACTGCCTGACATCTGGTGTGGGCTTCAGACCTGTGGCGTGCAGAGGGTCCAAGGAATGTGGGACAGAACCCAAGCCCTTGGTCTCTGCTTTTATAGCTCTGACCAGCTTTTTCAAGCAAGGGGGCTTCTGGAGGCTCGGCTGGGGCCGTGACTTCTCCCTCACACCAAGAGGCAAATGCTGCTTCTTCCGTTTCTTGAGGAGTCGCACCTTTCTGGCCACACAGGCTGTGAAGACATCAGCTTGCCTTGCTTCCTTGCTCTCACTTGACTGGCTCACCTCCAACCTGTCTGGACTGGTCACGTGGGGGGACTGGGGGAAGGTCTGGACCAGAGCTGGGATAGAAGGGGCCTGGCCAGAGCTGAGCAACAAGGACCTCGACTTCTTTCCTGTCTGCTCCCCTCCTTCTCTCTGTCCACGTGACTTCTGCCTGGATGCCTTCTTCTTCTCAGGCTGCAAAGGGGGCTCCTGCCCAAGCACAGGTTTGAGGCCATGGACTGCAGAGTCTCCCTTTGGCTTACTCTGCCCAAGGCTAGCCCGGCACTTGGCATGGCAGGTGACTGGGTGAAGACCAGGCCTCCTCAGGGAGCAGGTTTTTCTCTTCTCACTGCAGGCAAGTAGGCCAAGGGCACCTTCTACCTGCCTTTCCAGGAAAATTTGGTCCAGGTCAAGTGAAAGGACTGATGTGCCACTGGGCCAAGGGCAAGGTCCGCTGTTTTGCAGGGACAGGTCCCTTTCATGATTCTTTTGGGAACCAGAGTGTCTGATTTTCCTCCTGTGGCCACTGCCAGCCTTTTCCTCTATGTCTATAAGGTCAAGTTTGACCTCAGTCTCTGGAAGGCCCTCCCTGGCAGTCCAGTCAAGTTCATGAGGGATGCTGGTAGCTCTGGTGTTGTGCTCAGGGCCAGGACAAGTCAAGGTGGCAGCTGGGATCTTGGGTGTGGTCACAGGGGAGTCAGCACACACTCGGGATTTCTGCCCCACTGATCCTGAAGGAGCCTGTCCTTTGGGAGGCTTTTTGATCTTTTCTACTTCCAACATGCTTGGGAACCTGGGGAAATGAAAAGATGGGTCTAGGCTGCAAAGCAAGATGAAAAGAATGGCTCTCAGCTGCACTGCTTAACTGTGACGAGCACTGAGGAGGAGGTAGCCCAGATGGGAAGAGAGAGAAGAGAGAAGACCCAATGTGTAGCAAGAGAATACAAAATCAGTCCCAGGACAAAACTCTCCAGACTACACACTCTCCTTGGCAGAATGGGGCACTCTAGCAACCAGACCCCCACAGTCTTCTGCACACTAGTGGTTTCTGTGTCCATCTTCTTTGACAAACTGACTGATTTTTCTTTTTTCTTTCATTGTTTATTGGGAACCTAGGAGGCACTTGGCAATTTTTCTATGTGTGGTAGATACAGTGTAAGGTAGGCAAGACCCTCTGCATTCGTGTGGCCTCCATACCGGTGGGAGACAGACATGAATAAAAGATTCACACTGACAATACATAGAACTAGAGCCACGGTGAGGGTATGCAGGACCACATGGTGCTGTGAAGACCCTAGGGAGGGGACTGACCTTGCCAAGTCACGAAGGTTTGCCCAGAAGACAGATCAGAACTGGCTGCTTTGAGTGCTGGCCAAGAGGGGGCAGAGCTTCTCTGGTCTCTGTGTCCTGAGCACCTGTGCTGCACCTGGCACCTAGGAGGCCATGGCAAATGTGCAATGTAGCTCAGTAGCTGTTGAAGAAAGCAGCCTAAGCCAAAGGCCTTGCTCATGTCCCTGAAACTCCTTCCCTAAAAGTCAGCCTACCTCAGAGAACACAGAGTGGGCAGCTCCCTAATGCCTTGTGTCATCTCTCCTTTCTGTCACAGAGAAACTCCTGGAAATACTGTTTATAATTTCTCACCTCCCATTCCCCTTGAAACCCACTCCTCTATGCTCTTGCTAAGGCAACCAGTGACCAACTTGTCACTAACTCAAATGGACTTTCTGCAACACCTGAAGCCCCTGCCTGCTTCTTCCCTTTCAAATGCTGTTTTCCCTGGGCCCTGGAACATCAAATTTTCTGGTTTTCCTCTCACCTCTCTTTTTCAGTCTCTTTTCTGGTCCCTTCTTCCTCTGTCTGTTCGTTTCGTGACATTTCTCGGGTTGCTTTTGTAGGCCCTCTGCTCTCATTTGACACAATCTCCAGGGTCATTTTCTTTCCTCCATGACTTGATTACTATCCACATACAGGCCACTACCATGTCTCTCTCAGGCTCACAACTCTTTCTTAAGCTCCCCCTCATCTCCTCTTCCCACAGTCAGCTCAATCTTGGTAAATGAGATGTCTGTCCACCTAGATGCTCAAGCCCAAAACCTAGGTGTGATCCTCAATTCCTTTCCCTCTCATTCATTTTCCTAGAGATTAGGTCAAGTTCAGGAGAAAAGAGACATGAAGAAGTCAGAAGAGAAATAAGTAGAGGAATGAAAAGCAAATGATAGGGAAGGAAAAGCCCAGTGACCTAGGATGTGTTTCCTTGGGAAAGGGAAGATTCAGAGGAAGATGACTTAATAATCATACCACGAATATCTGAAAGTACGTAGGCTTCATCTCTTCAGATCAGAACAAGACCTAAATTAGATAGGAAAAGATTGAAAACCCACACATTCTGACACTGAGTGATGTTAAACATTAAGGACCATCAGAGATGGCAGGGCTCCCTCTTAACAAGTGACAAGATGGCTTAGGTGACTCAAGTGAGATTCTGCCCAGAGAGAGGAGCTCCTTCCAGCCAGAGGAGTCTCAGATGGGTTAAGAAGCAGGAGCTTCAAGCCCACCTCTCAAGTACTCAGCCCCCAACAAATCAAATGAATAAGGCCCCTGTGAGGTGATGCCTGTGGAAGGGCTGAATAAAGGTGCAAATGAAATGCAAGATGCTGGTCCGGACCCAGAAGAACTGCTGTTAGAACTGCAGGGAACTTACCTCACCTTTTATCTCATGACTGAGAAAACTACAACCAACAGTGTTAACATCCAGGCCTCCAGGAGCAGTCTGTGAGATCTGTCACCATCAATGAGGACACAGAACAGGGCGTGAAACCAGGCCCGCCAGACAATGGTATAGAAAAGGGAAAAACCTATCTGTCAGGACTGTGGCCTGGTCACACCCTGAAACCTTCACTTTGAAGACCTACGAGTTTAACCCAAGGCACCAATCCTGTTGGTTCTCAATTAGCATTGTCCCATCAGGAACTCTATACTCTGCAGATATTCTTGACACATTCAATCATTTAACAAAAATTTATCAATATCTATTATGAGCCAGCACTGTGCTCTCAAGATCCAAATATAGGAGAGTAACTGCCTGGTTTGCACCTGGGGCCAGGAAGAGAAGGCAACGTGGAAGCAGGTTCATCACATTAGAGCAAGGGAAAGTGGGGTACAAGACTAATAGGCAGGGAGACAGAGGCTGCCTAGGGAGGGCCCCAGGCTGACCTAATGTTAAACAGACTCTTTCACACTGAAGAACTTGGATTTTGTTTTGTAAGGGGTTGTTTACTTTACCTGCTTCAGGATCTTTAATTCCAGACAGAGCCGTTGGGTAGATGTGGGATCTAGTCCAACCACTGTATATCAGTAATGCTGCCCTGTTCTCTTCCACTAGAGCACATCAAGATGACAGCAAGCCTGATATTGTTGAGAGCCAACCTTGAATCTGAATCAATCTAAAATGTAAACTTTCTTCGGATCCCAGCACAGGCCAGCCACCAAAAAAACAAACAATTCAAAAATAAACAAAAAACAAACAAAAAATAATAAAATGTAAATTTCAAGAAAAAAAAGAAAGAAAGAATAGAAAATCATCCACAAATTCCAGTACTTTGACTATTAGTAAGAAGCTACTTGTGACACACATTACCACAGGTGACCAACCCACACTGGAGAACTATAACCACAACACGGGTTTCTAAGCGAAGTTGTGGCATGCCGAGCTGATCACACAGGCAGCAGCCACTCAAGAGGTAGGCACATCACTGGGAATCAAGAGGTAAGGAGGGCCAGGGCAGTGTAATGGGGGAGGGACAATTTGTAAAGCTACTCAGGAAGTAGACTATGCTTGATTGAGATATGGAGGAGGAAGGGAGAGACTCCCTAGTGATCCCATTTACTCATACAAGTCAGTTTTGGATATATAGAGTTTGAGGTTCTGTTGGAACAAATCTTCAGGCAAGTTTCCACAGAAACTGAAGGAAAAAAATAGGGAGAAGAGAGTGGAGGGTGCTGCCCCGGTAACCTTGGCAATACGGGGAGGCAGAAGATGAGCAGACCTCAAAGACAACTGAGGCAACAGGGAGAGACAAAGAAAAACCAAAAGAAAGTGATGTTAGAGAAACCAAGGAAAGAGACTTCCCAGAAAGGAGGGATCAACAGGGTCAAAGGTCACCTCACTGGCAGTGCAGTGGGAAGGGTGGGAGAAGCAGGCACTTGGGATGCTGAGGTGGGGATGGGAGGGAAAGGACTGGTTGTGTCTCCATACAGAGAAAGGGTGCAATGAGGAGAGGTGAGGCCAACCACACAGGAAAGAGGCAAAACCAACGGCAGGAGCTTCCAGAGGGAAAGGGATCCAGGGTACAGGTGGTGGATGGAATTAGCCTCTGAGGCAGGAAGGAATCTTACGTGTTTTGAACGAGGAAGGAAGCAGGATAGCTTTGGTGGCAGGCAAGTCTTTGAGTGGCGGTACAGAGGGAACTGAGACAGTTTATGCCTGAGAGCCCATTGATTCCCCAGGGGAGCCATGTTTGTAAAGGCAGCAACCTGCAGGCTGAGTGGTCGGTCTTCCAGCAGTGTTTGGCCTGGAATGGGCGATGCCTCAGCATATGCACTGGATCAATAAATTAGACTTTTTCCTAATTGCTGTTGCCAACCTTTTCCCACGTGCATGCCCAGAAGGAAAGGGGCCACTCTTGTGCGTGCCTCATCCCAGGACCTGTGCCAAGCTCAAGCCACCCTGGGCATTCCATAATGATGCCAGACCTTTCTCAGATCTCACTGTGCCTAGGCCACCAGCCACTCTCCTCTCACCCCCTGTCCTGGGGATGGAGGGAGTGTCTACTCCCTGCACCACCCCCCAGAGGACTTTAATGCACTTGCTGGGCCCTCAAGTCCTGGACTCCCTCACCCCCCAACACCTGCGAGGAGACTGAAAGGTGGGGAGGAAGAGAATACAGCAAACCACTACATAATTTTGGGTTTTGTTCCACATGCAAATTTGGCTTCTTACAAAATCTGAAGGAAACGTTTGAAACAATAATCATCATCATTAGACTTCACAATGTGCAAACGTGACATAAAACGAGATCTGCTTAAAATGACACACCAGCAGAACCCTCTGCTCTTTCCTGAGATGTGCGGGTTCATCACGGATTGACACCCAGAGCCAGTCTCGGCGGGTCTGTCACCCACCGGCTGTGATGGTGCGCGGGCGAGCCTCGCGTTCCTCGTCTGTGCACTGGGGACAACGGCCCCCGCCTCACGGGACTGCGAGGGTTACAGGAGTCAGCAGCGTCTGTGACAGGACCGCGGCAGGTCTCGCACAGGGGCTGATGGGCGGAGCTGGCTCTAGGCACGGGGGCGCTGCGGGGAGCGGGCTCGCCGAGGAGGGGCCGCCCCTCCCCGAGCCTCAGCT
>NW_007729509.1:126865-128154 GCF_000696425.1 Galeopterus variegatus
GGGAGGCCGCGGCCGGAAGCGGTGGGGTCGCGGCGACTCCAGGAGTCTCGCTGTGTAGGCCCGGACCAAAGCTCCGAAGAATTAGTGCGGTAGTTAGGACTGGTTTAGCCTGTGGCATTGCAGAAAGCACTTACACGTCCTTATTCAGTACATATTTGGTGGTGGTCACTGTGCCAGGCTCCGGGTCGATGGTTGCCTAGGTTTCCTCCTCCACAGAGGGCGTCTCAGGTCCCCTTCCACCGGGCCCTCTGTTCAGTGTGAGTCTCAGTGCCCGTGTGCGACACATTTCTCGTCCGCACGTGCAGATGGAAGGGGTCACAATGGCAGATTCACACGTTGGGAGTCTCCCTGCCTGGAATGCTCACCCATAATTTAAAGAAACCGACCCAGGATGTCTACTGGGACACGTGCCCACTGCCCAGTGTTGAAGCAAAACACTTCAGTGTGTAAGGAAATTTAAATGAGGCATTTATTAGATTTGCAAACGTGGGAGACCACTTCTCTGCGTGATTATGTGAGTCTGCCCAAGACAGAAAAGGTGATGATAATTTAGCAATATCTTGTAATGTTGAAAGCTCTTTGACTTCCAGATATACATGCTAGAGAAGTTCCAGCACATGTGCACAAAGCCGTATAAAGCGATGCTTATTACTTGTAATAGGAACACCTGGAATCAATGAAAGCGTCATCAATAGGGGAGCAGAAAAAGAAAATGTACAGTATATCCCTAATGAGCTAGATCTATATGTAATAATATTGTGTCAGTCAGCTATGTTGCAATAATGCTGCATAATAAAACACCCTAAAAATATGTGACTTACAACAACAAGCATTTAATTTTTGCTCATGTGTCTCTGCATCAGCTGGGATTTGGCTGATCTAGCCTAGGCTTGGCATGACTTGGCTCCAGGTCATTTTGTGATTCGTCTGCTGCACGTTTCCCCTTCCCTGGGCCAGTAAGCCACCCAGGGCATGCATTTCGAATACGAAGGTAGAAGCACAAGCCAGCTACACTATGGGCGACTAGAGCTGGGGAAACTCTGAGAGCCAGTTCACATACCAACTCACATCAGCCATTGGTTGAAGACTGTGAGCATGGTGATCATTTCCTGATGGCACATCCAGCCTGCTGCAGAGTGACATAGGGAGGAAGGCTGGTGCTGGCAGGTGGAAGTTGTCCACACCTTCCCCCACCCCGTGTACATGAAAGTGTTAAGAGCAAGAATGGGAAACACACTGACAGTGTCTATCATAGACTTGTCTACTACAGTCTGTCATCATAGTTTTGC
>NW_007729509.1:129023-130411 GCF_000696425.1 Galeopterus variegatus
GAAACACACTGACAGTGTCTATCATAGACTTGTCTACTACAGTCTGTCATCATAGTTTTGCTCTTTACTAATATCATAGGTAATAGTGGAGTGACACTGTTGTTTTAATTTGCTTTCCTTGATTATAGACGATGTTTAGCATCTTTTCATGCTCAAAAGTCTTATATACTTCTTTGGCAATTTGCCTGTTTGTGTCCTTTGCCCATTTATCTACATTGCAGAAAATTAGAATTTCAATTTAGTTAAATTTATAAAGCTTTCTTCATAGCTTCTGGATTTCTGTTTTTCTTTCCCTTAGATAGACCTTCCCCATTATATAATTTTTTAAAATTCTCCAGTTTTCTTCGAGTACATTTATAGTTTCATTTAAATTTGTTAAATCTTGGGCCGGCCCGGTGGCGCATTGGACAGTGCGCCGCTTGGGAGCGCAGCAGTGCTCCCGCCGAGGGTTCGGATCCCATGTGGAGACCGGTTCCCGCTCACTGGCTGAGCGCGGTGCGGGCGCAACACCGAGGGTTGCGATCCCGTTGCCGGTCAGTAAAAAAAAAGAGACAAAAAGGAAAAAAATAAAATAAAATAAAATAATAAAAAATAAAATAAATAAATATGTTAAATCTTGCATCCATTTGGCATTTATTTTGTTGTCGGGAAGGGAGAAGGGCAGAGGGATCCGGGAAGCTCTGAGAGTACGTCTGTGTGTGGCAAGGAGATAGGAGTTGAGGGGTGCTTGTTAGAGAAGGAGACCAAAAGAGAAGGGTGTCCTGGATACTGAGTAAAGGGGCCCCCAAGAACTGGAAGAGTTCTGCTACTGCAACTGTGACTGTGCCTGTGTCCCCGAGAGGGCAAGACAAGCATTCAAACTCTCAAAAGAGAGGATTTCTGGGGGAAACTGCAGTGGAGCCTGAGGTGCCCGAGGCCTGGAGAACTCCAGTGCACATGGAGCGGGGAGAAGTCCAGCAGGGGAGGCAGAAGCTCTGCAGAGACCACACCACCGGCATGTGATCCAGCAGCCCAGCCCAGTGCATACAGAGCAGAGAGACGTCCAGCAGGGGAGGCAGAAGCTCCGTAGAGACCACACACCCTGTGGGGGGGCTGCCACCATGCAATCCAGCAGCAGGTATGCTTCACCACTGCCACCCGGCTCCATCCCAAGCCCGGCCCAGTGCGCACGGAGCAGGGAGACATCCAGCAGGGGAAGGGGAAGCTCCACAGAGACCACACACTCTGCAGTGCCTCCGCGCATCTCAGCAGCCTGGCCCAGTGCGCGCAGAACAGGGAGACGTCCAGCAAGGGAGGTGGAAACTCAGCAGAGACCACACACCCTGCAGTACCACCCCGTGACCCAGCAGCCTGGCCGAGTCCAAGCTGACCAGAGAGGTGGCTCCCCG
>NW_007729509.1:131413-132057 GCF_000696425.1 Galeopterus variegatus
CTTGAAATGACTGACAAGGAATTTCGAGTGATAATTCTAAGGAAACTGAATGAGATAAAAGCAAACTCAGCTAGACAACATGATGAAAGGAGGCAAAGTATACAGGACTTGAAAGAAGAAATGTACAAGGAAATCAATGCCCTGAAAAAAAATGTAGCAGAAATTGCCAAACTGAAGAATTTATTCAATGAAATAAAAAACACAACGGAGAGTTTAACCAGCAGGCTTGCAGAAGTTGAAGAGAGAACCTCTGAACTTGAAGATGAGCTGTTTGAAATAACACAGGCAGACAAAAAAAGAAAAAAGAATCAAAGGCATTGAAGAAAATCTGAGAGAGATATCAGCCAACTTTAAGTGCTCAAATATCTGAGTCAACGGTATTCCAGAAGGGGAGGATAAAGGAGATTGCATTGAAAACATATTCAACAAAATAGTGGAAGACAGGGGGTATAGCTCAGGGGTAGAGCATTTGACTGCAAAATAGTGGAAGAAAACTTCCTAGGTATAGGAAAAATCACAGATCCAGGAAGCTCAATGATCTCCAAACGTATTCAACCCAAAAAGGTCTTCTCCAAGACATGTTATAGTCAAATTGGCAAAACTCAAAGACAAAGAGAGAATCTTAAAAGCTGCAAGAGAGAAGC
>NW_007729509.1:133057-133861 GCF_000696425.1 Galeopterus variegatus
ATATCTGATAAAATAGACTTTAAACTAAAAACCATAAAAAGAGACAATGAGGGACACTGCATAATGATAAAAGGGCTGATCCATGAAGAAGACATAACAGTCATAAATATGTATGCACCCAATGTTGGAGTAGCCAGATTTATAAAACAAACTCTATTAGACCTAAAGAAGAAAATAGATACTAATACCATAATAGCAGGAGACCTGAACACCCCACTGTCAATATTGGACAGATCATCTAGGCAAAGAATCAGCAGAGAATCACAAGATCTAAACAATACTCTAGACCAATTGGACTTGGCAGATATCTACAGAACATTCCATCCAACAACCTCAGAATATTCATTCTTCTCATCAGCACATGGATCATTCTCCAGGATCGATCACATATTAAGTCACAAATCAAGTCTCAACAAAGTCAAAAAAAATTGGAATTATCCCATGTATTCTCTCAGACCACAATGGATTAAAATTAGAAATCAATAACAAACAAAATTCTGGAAACTATACAAACACATGGAAATTAAACAGCATTCTACTTAATGACATATGGGTCCAAGAAGAAATCAAGCAGGAAATCAAAAAGTTTATTGAAACTAATGAAAATAATGATACATCATACCAAAATCTGTGGGATAGTGCAAAAGCAGTACTAAGGGGGAAATTTATTCCATTAAATGCTCACTTCTAAAGAATGGAAAGATGGCAAGTGAACAACCTAACACTTCACCTTAAAGAACTAGAAAAACAAGAATGATCCAAACCTTAAGTTAGCAGATGGAAAGAAATTATCAAGATCAGAGC
>NW_007729509.1:134019-155861 GCF_000696425.1 Galeopterus variegatus
GTGGGATCCGAACCCTCGGCGGGAGCGCCGCCGCGCTCCCAAGCGGCGCACTTGTAGCAGTGCGCCACTGGGCCGGCCCCTTATCATGCTTTTTAATAGCTAGAGTGCTAGTATCCCTCTCAATACCCTGTTTTCCAGGAATATACTGGTTATCTCTTTCTTTCTTTTTTTTTTTTTTTTTGGTGGCTGACCAGTACGGGGATCCAAACCCTTGACCTTGGTGTTATCAGCACCACGTTCTAACCAACTGAGCTAACCAGCCTGCCCTGGTTATTTCTTACATGTCTATTTTTCCCTGAGAACTTTAAAATCAGCATGTCAATTATGGTACCTATTTCCTCCTCCACCCCTCAAAGAATTTGTGCTTTTATTGAGAGGACACTATATTTATAAATGAAGAATCGGCATGAAACACAGAAATACAGATATATAAATAGGCCTGGGTATTTTTCACAGCATTTATTTCCCAGGTCCTGTCTCACATATCAAAGCACGTAGGGTGCTTGCCACTTCCTGTTCCCCAGGGTGGATCAGCATGGAGTCCATGATGGGAATGAAAAAGGGGAAGGATGCTGAGGTCCTGGCAGAGTACAGTGTGGCACGGAACTCAACAGTTAATATGTAGAATAATGCAATTAATAGCTGGCATGTACTGACTGCTTTTATCCATTATCTTGGTTCATATTCACACCCTCGATGAGGCATTATTAGTCCAATTCATCAATAAAACTGAAGCTCAAAAAGATTAAGTAACTCACTCATCTAATAACCAGTGGAGCTGGAATTTGAGCCCCAGCTTCCAGTTCTAGGTTCTGCACTTTCAACCTCAAAGTTGAGCTGAACTGCTAAGTGGAGATGAACAGCTGCTCAGAGGCTGGGTAGAAGGAAAGAGAATAATATGTTTGCCGAATCAATTGCTGCTGACCAAGAGCAAGGCCACTGCACTTGTCAAACTGATTAAGGTTGCAGAATCCTCAGCAATTCTTAGGAGTCCAGGGCTCCTGCTGTATGAGACATGGAATGGGGAGGTGAAGCGTCACCACCCTGGTGTGTCCCAGGCCTTCTCCAGGGGATGAAATACTGATCTTTCAGTAGGGAGGAAGACTCCTGTTTGCTATCATGGCCCTTAATCCTGAGGTTAAGGAGCCAAGGTGGGGTTCTGTGGGTTTCTGAGAATATCCATCCCAACCATATCCACCCACACCTTTCAGGGAGACATCTGCGAGGTGCAGTGCCAGACTCCCTGCCTTGCCTGGCCTCCAGTGAACCACCAGCTTACGGATGGACCACCTGGTGCTGGGAGTTGTGCCCATTTTGCTACCCAATAATCCTCAAAAGCTTGGGTGCTTCCTTCCTCCCCGGATGTGGTCTCCAGTCAGAAGCTCCAGGTCCTGCTGGGAGAGCCGGATGAAAGGCTTATGGGCATTGAGGGGTGTGCAGGGTCCCAGCTTCCCTCAGGGTTACCCAACCTCCTTCTGCAGGGGTTCTGGGTTGATAACTAGATTTGGAAATTGCTTGAGGGGTTGAGGTTCTACAGTAGTGATTCCCAAGGGTGGGTGTGTGGGGGGTGGGAGAGGTAGGGGGGTGGGGAGGGGGATTTGGCTTCTCCAGGGAACATTTCAAAATGGCTAGAGACACTTCCGGCCGTCACAACGAGGAGCAGGGAGAGGGGTTCTGCTGGCCTCTGGTAGGTGGAGTTCAGAGGTGCCGCTAAACATCCTACATGCACAGGACAGTGCCCTCCTGCTACCTTCCAAAGACCCTGAAGAATTATCTAGCCCACACTGTCAATAGTGGTGAGACTGGGAAACCTTTTCCTAGAGGGCCTCAGTTAGCACCAGCACCCTTGGGAGCTGGTTTAACATGTGAAGTCTAGACCCCCATGTGTGAAATTCTACTATGGTAGGATGTGGTGTGGGGCCCAGGAACCTGCATTTCCAAGCATTCCAGGTCATTCTATTATAGGCAGAAACCATATTCCACACTGAGAAATACCACTGCAGACTGATTCCAAAACTCTGGTCCCTAGACCTGTTTGGGCCTGCCTGTGAGAAGCACGTGGAAAGCTCGTTAAAAGCCCAAGTCTTTCTTGCTCCTGTCCTGGAGACTCTGGCTTAACTGACCTGGCTTCCATTCCAGCATTTCATGGCTTATTCTGAGTGATTCTTTTTTAAAAAACTAATTTATTGTTTAAGTTGACAAATAAAAATTGTGTATGTTTATGGTGTCCAACATGATGTTTTGAAACATGTATGCATTGTGCAATGGCTAAATTGAGCTAATTAACATATGTATTACCTCACATACTTATTTCTTTTTGGTGCATCGTTTTCTTCAAGTACACGATACCTTGTTATTAACCACAGTCACCATGTCATATACTACATCTCCTGAACTCCCTTTTGTCGAGCTGAAATTTTGTATCCTCTGACCAACATCTCCCCAAGGAGTGGTTCTTATTTAGATTTGTTAACCTGCAGTGTGGCCTGAATTAGCACAGGGCTTTGGTCATCTGCCCTCACTTTTCTGGTGTTACAAGTCAAGCAAAACTGTGGTGGCTGCCAACTGGTTTCGTTCCTGGAAACACCTAGGTTTACGAACAGAAGGTCACTTCTGGCACACGGATCAGGAGAATACCAGGAGAAATGCTGTTCGGAACATCCCCACACTATTTCCCCTCTGGCTCCTCACATTTCCAGAATCATCAGTGATCTGATTTCTCTTCAAAGCAACCACAATTAACTGAGTGCTGTGCTCTGGGGGCTTCAGCAAGGAGAGGTGACCTATGGCCAGCAGGAAGAGTGCCTCCCTCTCCCCACTGAGAATCTGCGCCGATGAGTATTTCTATTCTAAATTGGAATGTGCCAGGTCTCTCAGGGATGTTGAGGTAGGAAAAAGTCACAGAAGATTGTTTGGGGAGGCTGGGATCAGGGCAGTATAAAGTTGGCAGGATACCCCAGCCCTCTGGCTTCCCCAAGCAGCACCTGGCACCTAGTAACTGCTCAATAAACGTTAGCCAATGTTATCACTAAATATCCTCGAAGGACATTTCATCCCGTTATTTTCTGGAGACTTACCACTGCTCCCTACTCAAAGCCACTGCTCTGAGGCCGGGATCCCTAACACCAGCATTCCCAGGGTGTTGCGGAACTGGATGCAGTCTTCCTGGAGCTTTCCCTCCTGCAGGCAGGTGCTGCTGTCTGTCGTGTGCACTGTGTGTGTGCAGCTTCGTTTGCTTACCTTGGCTGCCTTGACTTTTCTCAATAGGCTTTGTCCTCTGTCCCAGGGTGGTCTCCAAGTCCGCTTCCCACTCTGCAACCTGGTACAGTTCAGGGGTACCCTACTCTTGGCCGCTGCCCATTTTTGGAGATCTTTTGCTTTGTGTAGGCTCTCTGAGCACCTGTGTCAGAGGCTGATGTTTACTAATGTGCCTCCCATGCTGGGGAAGGGGGATCTTGCTTGAAACTGAGAGCTATAAAAGAAGTCTGCGCCCAAACCACTGCACTTAGAAACTGCACCAACCCTAGCATGACTCTGGCAGCCCAAGGCCACATCTCTGGGTCCACCCAGCCCCCCTTTGAGTTCCTGTCTGAAAAAGCTCAAAGATGTCAGAAAAGTTTACTGTTTCTCTAGACAACCCCTCCTCCTTTCTTAGAGCACTTACCAAAAAAGCTTTCACTTGTAAATCCTTCCTCTGTCTCTTTAAGATGTTTTGGTATGTATCTCCTACAACCTAAGAGTGTCTTTCTCAAGGACCTCGGAGCCATTCCTCTGAAATGTCGTCAATCTCTATGAGAGATTGTGCCAGCTAGCAGACACAGCTGTCCTGACTGCATTAACACTGATAACACTTGTAATTTTTCACTTCTCCGATTGAGTGAGCCCCCAACTGCCCCCTTCCGACTCCTTCATTCTCTCTTTAAAACTTCATCACCTCTGTGCAAATCTGAATCAGCTCTCTCCTCCACTGTCAGTAGTTACTGAATAAAACGTTTTCATAGCTTTAACTAATGTCCAGCTTTGCTTACCTTTGACAAAACATGATCATCCTACAGGTTCCTGCCTTGGGCATGGAAGGAAAGCCTGATAGGAACACAGTCCTCACCAGGAAGGTGGGGAGACCAGATCCTGCGGGGGACCAGAGTGGACACGAGCTCTTGGCACCCTCTCCGCTCTCCCTGAATGGCTGCATAGGAAGGAAGGAAAACGTGGGAAAGGCCAACCTGCTTGGAAAGGAGCTGCCAGCCCTGAGCAGCCCAGAGGCTGCTCACAGAGCAGGAAGCAGCTCTCCAGGCCTCCACCTCCCAGGAACAGTGAGAATTCAGTGACAGACACCCACAGCCCAGGAGAGTGTCTAAAGACACTTCCACAGTCCAGCCCTGAGGAAGCCAAGAACCCAGAGGACAGAAACCAAATGGAGGAAGCAACCACTGGTAATACACTCTCTCCACTCCGACACCAACCCAGGGCCAACAAGGATCTTCAGCATCCCAGACCAGAGGCCCCAGGGTGAGTGTGCAGCAGGCTGGGCTCAGCTCAAGAGTGACAGTGGCAGGAGCTGGAGGCTTGTCCCCCAAGCTCAGGGAGAACCCACCAGGCCCTGGGTGAACTGACCCAGAAGGTCCCCTCCTTGTTTGGATCCCTTTCATCTCTCCAGGCCCAGCTTCAGAGGGCCCATGGGGTTCCCCACCCCCCACCACCCATCATTTGTGTTTTTCACCTCCCACCACCTGTCACTTGTGTTTCTCACCTCTCACCTGCCCATTCAGCCTACTGCAGTCTGGCTTCACTGCCTGTCACCAAAACTGCCAGCTGACCTTGAGTTCTTGGGGTGGGGGTATGTGATACCTGGGCCATTCTTTCCTCTTGAACCACTCTTCCTCTGGGTCCCCTGGCATTACACCCACCTGGCCCTCCTCCTGCCATCTCCCAGCCTCCTTCACCGGCTCATCTTCCTCTGCCCACCCCATAAACTCTGGCATTCTTTCTGGCTCTATTACAGGATTTTCTCTCTCTGAAGCCCCCTGAGCAATGCCATCCCTCAGGGATCATTAGTGATTTTACACTGATGACTTCGCTCTGCATCTTCAGGTCACATCTTTCCTGACCTTCCAACCCCCCATCCAACCACTTACTGGACATTTTCATGGGGATGCCCTGGACGCACCCAGCTCAGCGAGGCAGGCAAAAGAAAAGCCCAGCCCATGATGACCCTCAAACCTGCTCCTGCTCTGTGCTCCATCAGAGCTGTCCCAGCCAGCCAGGGTTCCCCGTCCGAAGAAGTCCTAGGCACAGAACCAGTGGACGGAGCCCTGCCTCCTCCCTCTCCCCATGGCCAAAAAACTGTCATTTCCACTCCCTCCCGCTCTCCTGTCCTCACTTTCACCTGCATCCAAACTGTCCCCTGTCCACTGTGCATCCTGTAGAGATAGAAATCAAATTGGGACAGTCACTGCCCTGCTTCAAAACCCTTTCATGGCTTCCAATGGCTCTTAGGATCGACCCAAGTTCAGCTGGCTTTCAGGCCCTTGGCAGGCTGGTTCTGCCTCATTTCTCCCAGTCCCTCCTCTGTGTGCCTCCCACTGCCACCCCACCATCCTACCCCCCCACTCCCCACAGTGGAACTTCTTTCAACTCTTCCCATAAGCCATAGTGCCTGGCTTTGGAGTGCTGGGTTCCCTCTGCCCACTTCCCCACCCGCCTGTGCAGGAAGCTGAGCCCTTGGATATATAGGAACGAGGCAGGCCATGCTCTGGAGACGCTGGGACCTGCCCTTGTGCATAGCACAAGCCCAGGGGCCATGCACTCTGTCATCTGGACACAGATGAGCTGTGGTCAAAGTTCTACTTGAACAAGCCCTGGTCTTCCTCCTCTCGCCACCAAGCTTGGTTCTGGGCTGCATCCCGAGGTCAGCAGGGGCCCGAATTTTCCTCCAGTTCTCAGGAGAACATAGTTCTCAGTGTCCATGTCCCAGAACTGCAGATCCAAGGGCGTCAGGCGCCAGCCCCCTTTCCTGTGCCCCAAATCCACTCGGATGAAATGGAAATCAGGTGGGTGGGGGTAGCAGCCACCAAATGGTCATCTCCCATCACCACAATTTATTAGACACAAAGCAGGTTTTCAGCACAAGTCACACCCTCCACCCTCCACCCACAGGAATGGCAGTGAGGTCAGGAGAGGAGCTTGTAGGGGGGATGTCCATGGGGGGCCCCAACCTGAGCTCACTGGCGAACCCAGACCAGGAAGTCTGGGTGAGACGCATCCTGTCGCACTGCCCTTCTTGTGATGCCCACGAAAGGGGAAGAAATGCCAAATAAATAGTCAATAAGTAAGCGAGGATGGCTTATCTTCCCCACAGAAGCCCGTGGACGGATCTCCTCGGGAACCAGGCCAGGTGGGTGAGCTCTGCCTTAACGAGTGCCGACAGCTGGGCGGGGCTGGAGGGTGCCCAGGTCCCCTCTGGTCTGACCCTGTGTGTTTCGCTTCACACCAGTGAACATTCTGCTTCAGGCTGCTGGTCCTCCATCCCTTGCCACCCCCAGCACAGACCCAAGCATGCTCGGGGGGCAGGGGGCTGCTGCTGGCCACAGGAGCCAGAGGGCCTGGCGCCAGCGGTGCCACTCACACCACACCTTCACCTGCCGCTCCTCACCCCCAGCTCATCCCTTGGCTGCTGCTGCTGCTGCGAGAGGCTTGGACATATGCCCCCACTGTAGCCCAGTGGAGCACAGCCCAGGCAGGGGCCCTGTGCTTAGACTGACAGGCTCTGGGGGGAGGCGGGCTGAGCTATCTACAGAGGGGAAGCCCCAGTGGGGGAAGAAGGTGAACAGAATATTCTGAGGAGACAGAACTTTCCGAGCAAGCCAATTTAAATGACTTGATAACTACAAAGGATACCAAACGTCTAGGTTTCAATCTTGACTCAAATTACTGTTGCTTTTCTTGTGTCAATGTTTCTGTATTACTTCAACATTTTCAGGACTTTCACATCTAGATATGTCAGAAAATTAAAGAATACTTCCATGCCAGAGCTGGACAAGGCCTGTGACATAACCCGACAGGGCCTCCCTTTCCCAGCAGGATGGTGGCAGAGCGGCTAACCCGGCCCCGACACCCCACCTGGGCATGGAGCATCCTGGGCTGGATGCCCCTTCTCCACAAGGACCCATGTCCTTCGCTGGACTGGGCTGTCCTGGCTTCTGCCTCATTTGTAAAAGACAGATCCCATCTGTATCAGCTCCTCAGCTGAGATCTACTTAGGAGGGAGAGAAAACTTCAGAGCCACGGGGTACCCCTGCTCCAGCCTGACTCTGAAGGGCAGGGCTTTCCCCGAGGGCCTGCTGCCTGGGAAGACACACTTGCTAGAACTAGCCAGGCCCTGGGGGTGTGGGTCCTGGAGTGCCAGCAGCGGGGAGCTCAGAGGGACCAGGACAACTGTGAGGGGGGATGAAGGGGTTGCTGAGGACAGTTGAGTCGGGTTCATCCAGAAAGCTGGAACACCTGAAAAGCACAGCACATTAAAGGGTCACCACCTGTCTGTGGAGACCCCACTCTCCACCACCCCCTCCCTGGAGAGCCTCCTCATCCCTGCCCCTGACCTGGTCACTCAGCTGAGCCTCAACCTCCCTCTGCCCAGCAGGTACCTCATGCTCCTATGCCCCAGCCGCACCTCCCTCAGACAGACTCCGCATGCTCCGCAGTCCCCTCTGTGGCCTGGTGAGCCCACAACCAAGGCCACCTGGCCGTGCCTCAGGACAAGGCACCATGAGGACAGGAACTATGGGACTGTGACTTTTGTTTCCTTCTGGTGGCCAGCACACTACTAGACAGGAAGTTGGCCTGTCTCTCTTTTTTCTGCTAAATAAAATAAAGCCTGAATACCTAAAAGAACTTGTACTAAGTCCCTGCCTCTCCTTCCTCCATGCAAGGCCCCTCCACCCCCTTTCCCCCACCGTCCCCCCATACCTGGGGCCAGGGCAGTGGGTGGTCACTCCCACAGGAAGCGCACATACCAGATGGTCTCGTTCTTCAGCTGGGGCCCAAACAGTGGGTTCAGCTGGGCCAGGATGGCAATGAGCCAGCTGCCAGGGACAGCACAGTGAGGATGAGCCAGGTGCAGAGGGGCCACTCACGGCCATGGGAAGGCCTCTGCCACACCCTGAGCAGCCGCAACTGACCAGCAGATGGCAAGGCCAGTGTTCTGTGGAGTGAGCCAGCCACACTCCAGTGGGGATGTAGGGGTGGTCTGGGGCTTGTGGGTTTTGGTTTGGGTTTGATTTCACTGTATGTAGATTTGTAAGATCCCTGAGTTGGGGCTGGACCCTGGGATCAGGGAAGAGGGAGGCAGCCCCCAGGGCACTGTGGGAGCAGCTGTCAGCTGCACCCTTACCCATCACCAATCCCCAGGCACCTGGTAGCAGACAGGGCTGGCCTGATGGGAGGCACGTCAGAAGCACCTGCATTTAGGAGTAGGAAAAGGGAACAACCCCGGACAGGGCAGAGCATCTCAGGCCCAGGTCTGCTGCTGAGCCTTCTGTGTTTTCTCCAGGGACCTGGCCCATGACTGCCATCAGCCACTGGAGGTCTGGGTGGTTGTCTGGCCCTGGCATTCATGACAAGCCTTCCCAATTTCACTTGCCCACAGTAGTAGGCCCCAAGACTCTGAAAGTGCCTGAATTGGAATGCCTCATGTGACCACATCAATGGTGCTTGCTTTCTGCAGGAAAGATGGATCTTTCTCACCTACGAACCCCCACAGCAGCCAGTGGAGGGCCTAAGGCCCAGGAAGCCATCAGAAATCGTTACCTGTTTTATGTCAGCATTATGTCCAGGTATACATTTTGTAAATACAATTTCTAGGCATGGCATTTTCTTAAAATGGCCCCACCTTTCTGCCTGTATGCATCTCATTTGCAGCCTGTTCTCTGTTTCCCATATGCTGATCCTGTATTTGTAATCATCCCACATCTTGTGCACACTCCATCTTCCCCACCCTCCCAGCCACTATCCTCTATGTCTGGTCTCTGAGCCATCAAATCCAAGCCCCTCTGAGGCCCTCCCTGGGACAGATGAGGACATTCTGCCAAACCCTGAAGGACCGAGAAACAGTATTAGAGAGAGGGTCTTAGAGATGCTCTGTGCAGGGAGAATTTTTTAAAAACCATGTGTTCCCATGCATGTAAGTTAACATCTAAGAGTCATCATTTTTAACAAGTTTTATTTTTTGTTAGTGGGAAGTAGAAAACATCAAACATTATAAAAGGTAAAATAAGAGAGAATTCACTAATAGGAATAAATGACCTAATCAGGTAAATAGGTTTTAACTATAATAACATGCACCACATCTGAAATCAGTCAAGTAAATTTTTAAAAAGTGGGTTTTGTCCTACGTGTTTTGGAAAATTTGGCAGTCTTGGGAAATATTCCAGTTGCTTTAAAAATATTCCGTAATCTTTTAAAGAATCAGCATCTCATCTATTTACCTGCCCTGTTTTGATTGCTCTGAATTAAGAACACCAAACTATGTCAAGCTGAACCCATAAAAAGAATGAATAAGACATAGGAAGATGGGAAACTCTACAGGCTTAAAGCAGTTTGATTAATAATAAGAGAAGCCTCCCCCAAAACTAGAGTGTGAATTCCAGATCCTTTGTTTTAGCTGTCAGAATGATTTAAACATGGAGCAATGTAACAGCAGGATAGGGATGGACGGGGAGGGGAGGGGGTGTCTTTTTCCCCCCCTCTGTAAAGAGGAAATGGCTATGGTGAATGGCAGTTTTAGAAAGAGAACATATGAACATTGAGAACCTGGACACTGACTCCCTCACATTGTCCAAGTACTCACATCCCTTGGAATGTTTTTCTATATCCCCAGGGTACCTTTCCTAAGTGTGAAGACTTGCTCAGCCCAGTGGTTCTGAGCTGGCTGCATTCCAGTCACCTTGGGGCACTCATAAACACAGATTCCTAAGTGCAGACCTTGAGAGTTGTGATTTACTGGGTCTACGGTGGAGTCCGAAAGCTGAGTGTGGACAATCTCTCCAGGTGATTCTGATTTCCAGTCAGGTACAGACAGCACTGAGCCAGCCCAAATCATTCATTTCGCAGGTGAGAAAACTACGGCCCACAAGTGTTACAAAGCTTGCCCTGGTGACACATCAGTGGCAGAGCCTGAACCAGAGCCCGGAGTTCATAACTTCCAGCCCACTGCTGTCTTTACCATTCCACACTGACTCCACTCCTGTGTTTTACAGATCCAGCCTTCCGAGAGGTGTTCACTACCAGGACAGAGGGAAGAACAGGCTTGGGTGAGGAGGGCACAAGTGGGGACAAAGAACTTGCTGACTGTGAGCTGGGGAGAGCAGTACTTACAAGAGGTAACAGCAGACAGCAGTGGCTACCAGCATGGTGATGATCACTCTGCAACAGAAGGAGACACAGGACAGGATGGCTGGGGCTAGCACCCTCAGGAAAGCCTGGCCAGGACCACAGAAAGAGATCCTGGCGTCAGCTCTTTTCCCACTGGCCTTCTTGATGCTACCTGGACACAGGAGGCTGGGGTCTAATCAGGGTAAGAATTGCAAGATGAACAATAAAAACTTTGTGTCACCTCATGAGGAGGCCAACCTGGACCACATCCAAGTTAAGTTAGGAATCCTTCCCCGGGGGCCCTGCAGATCTTTAAGAACAAAGGCAACACCATAGGTCCAAGCAGCTTTCAGCCAAAACTAAACCTAATCCAAATCTGAGCCCATAACCTCTAATCTAAACCACTTCAAGTTGGAGAAATTAGCACTTGAACCCTTCTTTCCTTCTTTCTTCTCTTTTTTTCCAAAAGGTGACCGGTAAGGGGATCTTAACACCTGACTTGGTGTTGTCAGCACCACGCTCACCCAGTGAGCAAACCGGCCATCCCTATATAGGGATCCGAACCCTTGACTTGGTGTTATCAGCACCACACTCTCCCAAGTGAGCCACAGGCCGGACCTTGAACCCTTCTTTCAACATTACTAAGTGGCTTGGGCCAGCCCTGGCTGGGCACTGGGTAGACAGTGGTAAATAGACAATCTCTGACCTCGAGGAACTTGTATTCAAAGGAAGAGAGTGCTTTATAACACGATAATATGATGCAGAAACTGGTGAATGGTGCGGAAATCTGCTAGGGGACCTTCAAAAAAATAACACCAGCTAAAATCATCCAATACATAAAACGTGTCACATACTGGTGTTTAAAAAGCATTATTTCGGGCAATCCACACAGCAGCCTTATAAGGCAGGGGTCGCCACCATCCCACTTTACCTATGAAGAAACTGAGGCTTGGCATTTGCTCAAGGTCTCAGAGCTGGCGAGGAGTGGAAACACTGCATCGGTGCCCATGCATGCCCTTTACTGACTGCAGGAGGGAGTGACACTTAACGGTCTCCAATGTCTGTCTGCTCGTCACCTTCTATATCTGCCCCTGATCTCCTGCCTGTTCCTGTTAATGCGGCCCTGGTGCAAAGACCTCGAGGAGGCGTCGGGGCGCCTGGCGTCCCCATTGCGGCATTCGCTGCAGGGCAGAAGTCGCCGCCCGGGTGGAGGGTCGAGCCGGGCCCGGCGCCAGGGGAGGGGCCCGCAGCGAGGCACGGCCTGCGCGCCTTCCTTACCCGCGGTTGGGTCCCTTCGGCACGAACCAGGGCCCGGCGATGCCGATGAGGCCCCAGAACGTGGTGAAGACGATGACCGGGAGCGCGAAAGAGTGCGCCGTCATGGCCGGGCGCGGGATGCCCAGGCGGGGATGCAGGGCCGAGCAGCAGGTGCTCCAGGGGCGTGCGTATCTGCCTGGCAGTGGGCGCCGAACATGCGCAGCAGAACCCGAGCCGCCGAGCTGCTGGGATGGACCTGCGCAGGCGCGTCTCCTGACCACGCTCCCCGGAACGCAGCAGGCCCGGCGCGCTGTCACTCAGGGGTAAGGGGCGGGCCTTCCGAGGAACTCACTCATTGATTGGCTGAGAGGGGCCGCGGACCGGGAGAAACGCCGCGGTTGAAGGAACGGGGGTTTTGGGGGTGTCCGCATCGGCCTGGCGCCCGCACCGTCAACCTCGCGCTCCTTCGTTACTCCCGAAGACCCCTGGAAGCTGGGGGTCCACCTCAGAGGGCGTCCGGGGCATCTCCTGCCCTGTCACGCGCTGCGCCGGTTCGGCCCGAGAGCGCCCAGGGGAGCCCGATCCTGGGCCACCCCGAACCCGACAGACCCGCGGCGGCTCGGACCCGAGAGCGACGTCCTCTCGCCCCTCGGATGCGCGCGGGAATGCCCAGGGACAGGCGGGGCGGCGGGGCGCCGACCGAGGGCCCGGGGCAGAAGGAGGCGCGGCCAGCACGGCGCGCGCCCTCGGTTCGCGGAGGACCCCGGGAAGGCCGGGACTGCGCCTGGACTCGAAGAACTAGGTGGCGGGAGGGGACAGGGGTTAGGCCAGATAGGCAGGAGGCGGGGGCCGACACTGGGCAGTCCCACACCCGCCCAAGTGCAGCGCCCCCTACAGTCGTCTATCTGTAGCAAACCCAGCAGGGGCCTCGGGATTAAATGCCAGTTTGCTGTAATATAAAGTGGGGGCTTCTGATCCACGTACCGGCCAGCCTCATATATACATGTATGTATCGGGGGATGACGATTCTTACGAGGTTGCTGGAGGATTAAGTGAACTAAGAACGTGAAAAGCACCTAGCACAGTAAGCCTCCTTAGGTTCTTCCATCAGGGCTGGAGGGGATCTTAGAGCCTGGTATCTTCCTTGGGCTTTTCGATCTCACATATCCCTTCCTCCATAGAGATCAGTGGCTCCAAGAGGTATCTTTTGCAGGAGGTACTGCCCCAAGCAGCCTGCCACATGTATCCCTGGCTTCCATGGTTGCATAACGTGGGAAAAGAAGCAGTCCCCATAGGATGGAGAAGGGAACTGTACCTGACCTTGTACTGACAACAACCCCCCATCCCCCCGCCCTGACCCCGCGTCTGCAAGATGTGTGCTCGGAGCTGTTTTCCCAAAGCAGGAATATTCCACCCTTCCCCGTTCTCTAGTTGAGACCTCATCCATTCCTTCAACAGCCATGCAAGGTTGGAGGTGGGAATGGGGTGGCAGATACACAAAGATTTTAGGTATAAAAACATCCTCCATCCTTTCAACATTCATGCAAGGTGGAGGTGAGAGGGAGATGATACATAAAGATGTTTAAGTATAAAATACCATCCTAGCCTAGGAGTTTATTCTATTTGAGTGATATATTCTGGTAAAACCATAATGTTGGCCAGACTGGGCTAAGAGCCTTGTGATCAAAATAGTCAATGTCCATGAGAATTAAGAGCCTGGAGAAATCAGGGAGGACTTGGAGAAGTGAAATTTTAGCTGTATTGTAAAGAATGCGTAGGAATCCCATCAAGAATGTGTCCTGTTGAGAACACACCTGGGATACGGGTTCACTTGGCGTCCATAGGACAGAGTAAAACAGGCTGATTACACAATCTTTCAAAAAATCACCAGGGAAGTTCATCTCTCTGAAGTTCAAAAAAGATCTACTTCCCTGAATTTTGTTCCAGAAAAAAAAAGTCTCTGTATAAAATGACAACTGTACAGTGAAAAGTATTTCCTTCTTTGCCTCAGCTTTGGCTAGAACCAAAGCCAGTGCTCAGTCTAAATAGCCAGATCATTTTAGGTATCTGTTCCTTCTACTCTCAGTTCTTTTAATGGTCTTTGATGTTTTATTTCTGTCCTAATATGCATTTGGTTTCTAGTGTCATCTGTTCGGCACCCTTGTGGTCCATAAGGGGACCAAAGCCATAAACTGGCTCCTACCGCAACCACTGAAGCCTCATCTGGGCCCATCAGCTCTGGGGTTCCCTAGAACATAACTGATGATGTGTGAACCTCCGCACTGGGACTTCCTTTCCAGGAGTGAACTGTCTGCCTCATTAAACAGCTCCCCAAAATGTAGTTCCACAGTACCACATATGTAGTTCATAGACCTTTGTTTTTAGCCGAAAGGGATCTTAGAGGCTAAGGTAACCCATTCACTTTACGGGTTATAAGACTGAGGCCCAGAGAATTGAAGTAACTTGCCTAAGGCCACACAGTTCATCAGTAAAAGAACCAGAACCTGTGGCCAAGGCTTCTCATTCCTAATCCAGCGCCTTCTACACAACCCTGGCTCACCCCCAGGGGCTCGTGTCCAGGCTGAGGACACTATTTTCTAAGGCATAACCTGAGGCAGAGGCTCATTGTTAACATACCGCTGCCCCCTGCCTCCTTTCCTGAGGTGAATTCTGGTTGAGCCAGTATTCACTGACTACACTGCCATGGTTCCTCCATGAGGGCTCATTGAGGAGTTTCCATGACATCTCCCACGGAGTGGAGTCCTGATGTTGGTGGCACCATTCCCGGGTACACACGTGAGCAGCAGCCGTACAGGTACCAAATGCAGCAGAGCTGCAGTCAGAGGCAGCATCAGAAGAGCCACCAGGGCAGGGACCAGCCATGTGAGAAGCCCAGCAGTATCACTTGTTGTGGGAAAGGCTTCTGGGACGCAAAGACCATGCTGACCCAGGAGAAGACCCACAGGGAGGAGGCTCTACCTAAGTGTCCCCAGCAATGGGGGCTGAGGCGTCTTGAGGGAACCAGCTCAGAAATGCCTGGTGACTGCACACTGGCTGTCACTGCTGACCCAGGAGAAGACCCACAGGGAGGAGGCTCTACCTAAGTGTCCCCAGCAATGGGGGACACTTGAGGGAACCAGCTCAGAAATGCCTGGTGACTGCACACTGGCTGTCATGAGTGTTCCTGGCAAGAAAGGCAGGACCCAGCACCTTTAGGCCTCAGCTCACTTCTCTCCTTTTGTCTCCAGCAAGAGCGAGGGAAGGGGCTGCTGCTCGGAGCTGCCTCCCTGGGAAGGGGTCGAGGAGACCCTGCCCTCACCCCCACTGTGGGGTCATTTCCTTACTGGGTGGAAGCCAGTTAGGCAGTTCTGCCTGCACCAACTTCTTGGTCCTAAACCCAAAACATTGTTCCATATGCCGTGGCTGCCATGCTTATCTTAATGTCTTTCTAAAGACATAAGACTGAGTCTTCTCAACCAGAGAGATTTGATTGTCCTGCAGTTTACAAACCTTTGCTAAGGTCCTGTCAGAGAGAGGCTGCATCCAGGATGTGGAGCTGTTAGGGCTTGCTGAGCAGGGCTACAGAAGGGATTCTAAGAACTGATCCCTCGTGACCAGTCTGGCATAGTAGCTTATACTACTGACGGATCTATTTTCCTTGAAAACCTGGCCTTTTCAATCCCAGTAAACCAAATGAGACAATGAATGTGAAAGCACTTTGTAAACTATGATGTGCTAAATAAAAGGCAGCCAAGCACTTAATTACAACTCTCACTAAATGTTTACATCTTATCTCTACCTTCTCCTAACTCACAGACAAAACCAATTTAGCTCACTTTCAAGGATCGAAGAGAAAAAGCAAAAGACAAAACCAAAGGTGAACACACACTTCTCTGCCCACCTCTGTCTTTGGCCCTGTCCCATCTTGAAAGAAGGAAGATCTATACTTAGCTTTTATCGCCTTGTCCAATCTCCTTGTTCTTGCTTAAGGGCTTCCAGGATAGACGCATGTGCTGAAATATTTTATTGATAGCAAAAGGTTAAGAATCAAACATAGTATTTGCACATCTTTGAAACCAGAGGAAAAACTGTCCCTGGGCCAGTCACCCTTAGTGTTCTTAGGCTACGCAGACACTTAAGTGCGAGAACCAGCCCACCTTAGCACTGTCCTGATAGGTATTTAGCACCCTAAGAACACACCGTTTGCAGGAGGGAGAGGCAAAGGTCTGGATTGAGGTCACACTCGCTAAGGTACCTGGCCAGGATGGGGGCTGAGTCCCCCTCTATGGCTATTGAAATCACACTGTCAGTTCTAATGCTGGTTACTAGGAACGTCAGACCCAGGCATCAGTCGTCAGGGAGAGGGAGGGAGAAATGCCAGGGCATTACCACCATTACAGGTAGGGAAGGGGTGGAGGCCACGGCTAGGACTCTGGCCAAAGGGCAAGTGCTTGCCCCTACTACCCCCAGTGCCCTTCAGCTTATGTTCTTGTGGGACAAAAATAGGAAGCAGCTCCAACAAGGAGGTCCCCAGGCTCTGGGGTCTGAACACAGTCAGCCTGGCAAAGCAAAACAGAGGCCAGCCTGGGCAATGGGTCTCTAGTAAGGACGCTCACCATGTTTCCACCGGGGGTGCTGAGCAAAAATGTCAGTATTCTTTCTTCTCTGCCTTTAGCTGAGAGAGGGGAGCTAGAACATGCACGCACCCATCGAGAAATCTGGGTCAGGCAAATACCTATGGTAAATAGCATTTTCAGTTGCCCTGCACTGAGGGGATCCACTTTCTATCCATCTGAGGAAGGCATTGATGGCATCCGAGCACACTGATATGGAGAGGGCAGGGTGCTTCCTCACCCGGCTTCTAGGCCAGCTCCTAGAACTGCTCCCACAGACACCTTCACGCACGCTGCTCACAGGACTGGCCACTTGCTCCGAGGGTTTCTTAGAGGACGGAAGATGCTGGGAAGGGAATTTGCTGAAACATCACCTCAGTATGGAATGGGTGGGAGCTACAACCCCACTTTAAAAGGCCCTGCTCTCTTCCATTCCACCTATTCACACCCAGAGCACTTGATCTGGGGCAAATTCCTGAACTCCCATAGAAACTTCCACGATGGGAGAGGGAGGCCTGTGCTCCATCTCGGCCATGTGGATAGTAACACCTCGCAGAGCTCTAGCTCTAAAGGCCTGTGGTAGCCCTCAGACTTCTAGGCCGACAGGGCTGGGAGACACTTCCACGAGTTAAAGGCAGAAAGTGAGACAGGAATTCCTGACAAGAGCTGAACAAGATAGGAAAGCAATGTCGCCAAGGCTAAGTGCTAAGGGTGGGTGACGCCATGGGCATCTGAGATATGGTGAGGTGCTGGATGCCAGCATATCAGGAGCTTCCGGCACCTTCTGGGAAGGGGAAGTGGGCAGACTACTGGTTAAGGAGACCAACCACATGGGCTTGCAGCACAGAGCAGGGAACCAGCTGCAGATGAGGAGCAAGCAAGGTCTGGATGGAGCACCACGTCCTGCCATGTAAAATGAGGGCAAGGCAGGGCAGAGAAGCCCCTCCTTCTAACATTCCTTACTTCCCACTGCGGTTAAGGAAGGCAGAGCCTAGACAAAATCATCCCCATCCAGACAAGTAGTCTACTGAGCCTGCCAAGACAAGGCTGCCTCTGGAAGGAAAAGTGCTCTACTTTAGGTTGAAAAGGAAGCTGGGGCCAGGGGATTGGGCGCCTCAGAAGTAGTGCTGGAAGCCCTTCTGTGCCTTGAGGGTCGTGGTTCTTAAAGTGGAGAGCACCAAGGAAGTTCCTGGGAGAGAGCTTGTTAAAAAACAGCCAATCACTGAGCCCCAGCCTGGGGGATTTAATTCCGCATGTCTGGGGTGGAGCATATTTAACAAGCAGCCCTACCTATTCAATGCAGAGGGTCCCCAGTGCAACTTGGAGAAGAGCGGACTACACTGTCATGTGGATGGTACATCTGGAGAACACCTCTTCCCAAAATAAGGACTTAAGTGGCAAAATTCATGCCTGTCCTCCTAAGGACAAGGACAGGGGCTGAGGCAGCTGAGTCCACACTATGTGGGCCGAGATCTTTCTATCAAGGAACTCGAGGCTCTCACTCACTAATCTAATCCTATGGCAGACGGGAACCAGCAGGCAGTTTTGGATTCTCTGCTGCCACTTTGTGAAGAGGGAAACTGGGGCGCAGAATGAGGAAGGGATTAATTATGGTTAAACCACTTTCTGCAGCAGAGCCGGGGCTGAATCCAGGCCTCCTAGCTCCAGACTTGGTGCCGTCCACTGCTTAGGAAAGTGGGCTTTGGCATGAAGCAGGGCAAAGACATGTGCTCTAGGGCAGGGACCATGAGACTCCCTTCCAGGAAAAGCATGTATCCCCGTCCGGGAGCTGCAGGAAGACAACCTTTCTTGGGTGGGCTGCACAAAGCATTTTTGTTTCATCCTAGAGGAAGCCCCAGGAGGAGAAGAGATATTCTCAGATGTGACTTCCCCACCTGATGGAGGCCTCCCTGCTTCTGCTGCAGGAGCCAGATGAGAGGTCACAGAACAATAATTCCCAGGAGCTTTCTAGCCAGGCCAGCTGTCCCTGGAGCATGGTCATCCTCTCCCCCTAACAAAGTGGCCTTTCCCCCTGGCCACTCAGGGACATCCAGAGGGCTGGAGTGCTCCTTTAAGCTCCTACCTCCAACAGTCTCCCACCTTAGAAAAGTACTCTTGCCACCAGAACATGGGGTGAAATCTTTCAAGAGGAGATTATTTCTGCAGCCCCGTAAGAATGAGCTGGAGATGGAAGCTTTCTGGCAGATTCAGTGCAGTGAGGCATGCTGTGCTAAGAGGGCACCAGTGAGGAGCTGTTGCCTCCTAGTTCTCCTGTCCCCTGGGATGCAGGCTTCCACTGTCTTGTCACTGCCCAGTCCCTGTGCTTAGAGCACATCCCCACCCACCAAAGGAAGATTCCAGGGCAGCCTAGACTCTGCAGGCATCCCCATGATCACAGGGCAGGGCCCCATGGGGGTCTCCAAGGAAGTCCCAAGAACTCCTCTCCCTCAGGACAGCTTGGGGGCCTCATGGCTGGGGCAGGGGTATAGGAATCTCTCGGGAGGCTCCATGATGCCATCCCTGGAGGGTGGGATGGCCAGCTCCTGGGTCACGGACCCCTCCGTGTACAGTGTGCCCATCTCCTCCTTCCTGAGTGCCACACCTGTGCGGGAGGAAAGTGAACTACCATTAGGTCAATCAAACGATGACCACCTTCCCACACCCAGCTTCACAACAAGGACTGTTTGGTGAAGAAAACGTGGCAGAACAGCCTGGAGATGGAACTAGGACTGCCCTCTGCAGTCCTATCTTTCCTACTCTGCTTATTCTTTTGCCCTAGGACAGGGGATCCCAACCGAGGATGATTTTGCCCCCTTGGGAACATTTGGCAATGTCTGGAGATGTTTCTGCTTGTCACACCTGGGGGGTGCTACTGGTATACAGCAGGCATCTAATGGGATGGGGCCAAGGGTGTTGCTAAAGTTCCTACTATGCACAGAGGGGCACGCACAACAAGTAATTATCTGGCCCCAATGTCAACAGTGCCGAGGCCGAGGAGCCCTGCCCGGGAAGGAGGGCACTGCCTTATGAAGTCTGGGGGTGCTCTCCATCTGCTCCCTCATGTGCACTAGACCCGCGCTTGCCCAGCGTGCACAAGGGCACACCCAATGTCATATCCCTTCCCTCCCCCCCCCGCCCCCCCACAGGGCTAGACACCAAGAACAGCTCACTCAACCATGCTCGGGTGACAAACTCACCAAACCTTCCCTCTTGACTCTCTGTGTTTTAGATGATGGGTCTCTTTTCCTGCCCCCACCTGCCCACTGTGACTCCAGGGCCACCCTGCTTCCTCCAGAGCCTCTGTCAACCCCGAGACCCCATCCCACTGCTGGTGGCCACAGACTCAGAGGTAAAAAATGAGAGCAGAAGCAGCAGGAGGGAGCAGAAGCAGCAGGAAGGAGACCAGTGTGAAGATGTCAAAAAAGAGAAACCACTGCTCTGTCCCTGTTAAGCAAACATGAACAGCCTGCAGAACCCAACGACTAGCATGGTTTCTTTGGTTTTCAGTGCTACTTGAAAAGAGAAAAGTTTCTTGCTTATGGCTCAGTTACTTGCCCTCCTTTATAATATACCTTCCCCCTCAAGCCTAGTCCCTGACAGGCCCTCCCATCCAGCAAGGCTGTTCACTCTCCCCCATTCTGTGTGATTCTGTGCCTGAAACACCCACCTCCTCATCCCTTCTCACTCTGCACACCTGTGCTGACCTCTTCCCTCTTGCAAAGCTCTGCATGGCCCAGAGTTGACACAGCCCCTCTTAGAAGGTGGTAACACTGCCCTGACCTGTCCAGTCCTTTAGTTATTTGCAGTTGTGGCCTTAACCTTTAACTAGTACCATTTGCACTACTTGCTAGACACTAAGTGCTTTGCATATATTAACTCATTTGATGAAAAACCAAAGCACAGCCAAGGCCATACAGCTGGTTAGGTGGCAGAGCAAGAACTGGAACCTGGGCAGTCCAGCTCCAGGTGTTCTTGCTCTTAGGACGAGCTGTGTTGCCTAGAGTGTGCTGTTTTGTCTCCAGCTGGATCATGAGTTCCCAGAGGGCAGCATCATGTCTCAAGTCCCCACTGGCCTAGCATACGGTTGGGCACACTATGGACACCCCACAGGCCTGCAGAGCAAGCCTATTCTGCTGGCTGACTTGCTCAGACCTCTGGCTCAGCATGGGACTGGGGAGAGAAGATTCTATTGCTTTGTTTTCCTACATCCAGGGACTCCGCCATGTGTCTTACTTGTGTGGGAGCGGGCTGGCACCTGGGCACAGGCATACACGTGGCTAAACCGCCGGCCTGAGGAGGTCAGGTACCAGTGCTGGATGGCGGGCTGGGGGTTGTACTCTGTGACAGCCACGCCATTCACTGCTGTCATCATGAGCATGTTGAGCACCTCATTGGAGAGCTTGGTCCTCTCATCGGTCCTGATCCGGTTCATAGCCTTGAACCCCCGTCCACAGCAGGAGGTGGAGATGGGCACACAGACCACCACAGCCAGGAGCTTGCTCAGCAGGGGGAAGCGGTAGTGCTGGGCCAGGGCATTCTTGCACAGCATGGAGAATGGCAGGTGCTGGGCGATGGCTTTCAGGCCCAGCCACTCCTGCAGCAGGGCTTCCTCACTGTATCCCGAGGGGAGGGAGAGCTCAAAATACCTGGCAAGGGTGAGAATATCATCATTCCCGAAACTGCGAAGTTCAATCCCACTTGGCCAGGCCATGGTGTCAAACACCTCCATGTTCCTGAGCTGCGGAGGACGGGCCATGTCGAACCTCTGCTGCAGGTACTCGATGCCTGTCAGGATCACTCTCTCCCTGTCTGCCTGGAACCGCTGTTCTGCCATCTCCATTCTCTCCAAGAAGATGCCATGGAGCTGCCCATCCTTGAAGCTAGCATTGAATTCTTCCTCTTTGGGCCCTGCCTGGTAGCGGAGGGTCTCCAGTGCAACGTAGGCCCGTGCCAGCGTGGAGGTCACCTCTGTGATCAGCACGATCTCCTTCTGGCACACCTCAGACAAAGGCCTATAGATGCTCAGGAAATCCAAAAGGAAGTGGCAGAACTTGATGAAATGGAAGCCCTTCATCAGCTTCAGCATGCCCTTGGCCCTGTGCCCACTCTGGCCACCTGCCTCCGCCACACTCTGGAGGTGCCTGGCCAGGGCAGGCCAGCTTGCAACGAGCGCGTTTAGCGTGCGTCTCTTACTGGCCACCCAGCTGATGGCATTCAGGTCCTTCAGACGGATAATCTCCTGCTCCAGAGCAGCTGCACCTGCCTGTAGCTCGTTCAGCCTTCTATTTGACGACTGATAAAGCTTGAAGACAGTTCGGATGTGCCGGTCACACTTCTTCACCAGGTCGATGCTCCCGCATGCGTCCACCACAGCCAGGTGCAGCCGGTGAGCCACACAGTGCACAGGCAGCAGCCGGGGGATGATCTCCTGGAACTTTTCCACAAGGCCACCTCTGCAGCTCAGTATGGCTGAGCCATCGGTTCCCAGGCCCACCACCCAGCCTGGCTTCCGGAAAGGGATGTCCAGCTCATCCAGGGCAGAAATGATGGTCTCAAAGTATCCATCCACAGTCTCACTGTAGAGAGGGGCCAGAGTGATATAGG
>NW_007729509.1:156384-160907 GCF_000696425.1 Galeopterus variegatus
ATGATGGTCTCAAAGTATCCATCCACAGTCTCACTGTAGAGAGGGGCCAGAGTGATATAGGACTCTTTCACCTCCATCTTCTTTAAGTAGCGGATGTAAATCCCCACACAGGACTGTTCGGTGGTGTCCGTGGAGCTGTCCAACAACACACTCATGCAGGGGGATTTCCGGATATCGTCAAGGATCTCTTTCTTCAGAGTCTCAGAGATGTATTTGATGAACTGCGTGCATGCCGTGCGATTTCGGTACTTACCTAAAATCATGGTCCCAGTGCTCTGGAGGAGTTGCAGGATCTTCTCAAAGTCATTCAGGGGCCTCGAGTGGTACGCAATGGAGTAGGCAGCATTGAAAAAGTGTTCCATGTTTGCCATGAGGTCGCTGGAGATCTCTGGGACAAGGGCAGTCTGAGGGGTGTCTTCCTTGATTTCAACAGTGTTGACACAGAGCTTATGTGCTTTGCTGACTTCGTGGTATTTTAAAGTCTCCACTTTAAAAGGTCCAGTATAACCTCTGACTAACCGAGATGATTTGTCGTGGAGATTAGGTCTTTCCTTACAAGCTGAGCAGAAGAGCTTGGTCTCTTTTGGGTCAATAACTAACCATGGGAACTGCCCAAACCATGACCTCTGAATTGAACGGGGTCTGTACGTCCTCTTGAGTTTCCTAGGTCCATCTACTTCTATTTCACAAATGCTGGAATGGCAGTAGGCAGTACATGTCTCCACAGAAGGAGGTGGAAGTAACGCAGATTCTACAGCCGAGGCTTGTGTGTCTCCCTCTCTTACTTCCACCATTTTCATTTTCCCTGTGGAGAAAATTAAATTGCCCTTGGTTTTGCTGTCCAGAACCCTGCAGGCTTCTATCAGCTACGATACTCCCAAATTCACTGAGTATCCTGATGCAAAGCAGAGAAGATGGATGTGATCCATCTTCCTGGAGCTCATTAGTGGCTTCTAGTTAAAGCCAGCAGAGAAGATGGATGTGATCCATCTTCCTGGAGCTCATTAGTGGCTTCTAGTTAAAGCCCTTCCCATTATTACCTATGAAAGTCAACCCTGCTCTCCAGGTTGCTAATCCTTGTGGATCCTTATGCCAGCTTCTCCCTCTCTGTCCACACAGCTACCCTGGGATCACTGACACCAGATGCTTAATGAACCACCCTGAGCCACAGACACTACTGGATAAACAGGTGGCTTTAATCCTCTTGTAAGGCTCCACCAAGCAATGAGGTTAAACATTGTAAGTCTTCTTATGACCCTCAGGAAAGAAGGTACAGAAGTATACACAGCAGCTACTGGCCAAAAAGATGAGATATGCAAAACAAGTAATTCTCATAGACCAACAGTGCTGTCACTGAACACCCAAGGAGGTGTGGAGGGAGGGGAGCCCACAGGCCTACAGGTCACCTGGCTTCTCATGTCCAGTGTCCTCTGTGTACTTCCTCCCATAGGCTCTGCCGCAACTCCCTTCGGCACTCCTGCTCATCAAAGGACCTTATTTGTTCCGTACTATCCCAGTTTCGCAGACTATTCTACACTCTGAGGGCAGGGTTAGTTTCTCATTCATCTCTGTCCACCCAGGGCCTGGTGCACGATAGGCCCAGGAGAGGCATGGCTGAGCTAACATCATGAGACTCTCCACAGCTACACGGGCCCCTCCATGTGCCCTTCAAAACTCAGTAGTTTGAGACTCACCTGAAGGATGACCTTTCCCCCACTTTGGCCCATTTGGGTCCTTGATCCAGGGTGCAGCTCTCCGTTCCAGTTTTGAGATCAAGTCTGGTTTGGCAGCAGCAGGCCCTGTCACAGGGACGAAGAGTCAGGCTAATATCACTGCTGTAGACTGCTGAGTGGCCCGCCTCAAGCTAGACCTGAACCCTGAAATATGCAGGGATGCCTCTGGGCTCTGTCCTTGCTAAAGTCTAGTGAGCCAGGGGCAGGCTGAGGGCATACCCACCCAGAGTGCCAAAGAGGTGGCCAGGTGAAGGCTGCCCCTTCACCAGGATGGATCCCCTCCTCAGCTCCATGGGCCAGCTACGGGAGCCACGAGCCAGCAAAATGCACTTGCAGGGCAGGGAGGGGGAAAACAGGAAGAAACACGGTGGATAAAACAGGAGAGAGAAGGCAGGAATGAAAAAGAAGCCACATGAGATGTGGAAGTTGCCACCCACAACTGTCCCATGTGTGCGCCCCTCATCACATCCACAGCTGGCCTTTGTGCAGGGGGCCAACTACACGGGTTATTTGAAGGGACACTTGGAAGACCCCTTGAAGATATCAAACACCTGCAATGGAACATGAACTCTGACTAAAAGATATTCGTGTCTTTGGATTAAGCACTGGTCTTTGCTCAAAATATACATATTGTTCAGTGATATGCAAATAAATTGCCTCTTTTATTTAAAATAAAAAGGATTACTACTTATCTGCTTATATGCTTCTGTGTGTGTGTATGTAAATGTGTGTATAACCTTCCTTTGGAAGGACTACAAGCAACTGGTAACTGTGGGTATTTCTGAAAGACAAGGTGAAAGAGATTATTTCTCACTGTTCATCTTTTGGGTCACTTGAGTATGTTCATATTTACTATATACGTTATGTGTGTGTGCATCTACATATTTACGACTAATAAAAATATAAATAAGTAAATTATTAAAGTGTGATAGATTGAACATAAATCCTTCTTAAAACATCTCTAAAATGAGAGCATAGTTATAATAAGACAGAAATGCTAATACATTTTTGGAAGAAGGAAAGGAGATAACGCTTGAGAAGAGCTAACAGAGCCGAACGCCAAATGCCGCAGAGGAGCAACAAGAAGCAGCTGGTTTGCACCAGGTGCGGGAGAAGGTAGCAGGTGAGGAAGGGTGGCTGGGGACTGGCTCAGAGTCTGCAGAGAGACCTGCTCTAGCCCAGGTCCTCTCACCTGTGCTGGGAGACCAGGAAACACCCCCCATCTCACCAAAGAGGAGGGCAGAGATTCAGTCTACAGACAGACTTACCCAGAAAGGCTCCAGAGCCTGGGACCCTGGGCAGAGGGGAAGGGAGAAAAGTGGGGCACTAGAATCAGAGCGAGGACATGGAGTCTGCAGAGCGAGGGACGAGGACACAGACTCGGCTCCAGCAGCGCTGGCCTGGCTCAGTCCCTCCAAGCAGGAGACGGGAAGGGTTTTCTTTGGAGAAACAGAATTGTCCCTTCCTCTCCTCCTCAGAGACCTATGAATACTGACTTCTCAAAATCTTTTTTTTAGACTTTTCTCTGCAGACAGAGGGTACTTCAATGAGACATTGGCCTTACAGTTGATCACCCCACAGCGAAACCTACCCCTTGCTGAGTGCCAGCTAGTCACAGAGCTCCCAGTCAGTTTATAAGGCTTTACTTTTAAATAGGAATGAACCTAGAGATACTTAAGAAAAGCCTCTAACATGAAAGAGAGAAACCAAGTAGTAAAAATGATTGGAAGAATTAGATATTGCAGGGAGCAAAACAAAACTTCAAAACATCGAGAATTAGTACCCAGAGAGAAAAGTCATGACAGCCACCCAGGAGAGGAGCTTGGAAACTGAAAAACCCAATAGAATAAAATATAAATAAATAGAATTTTTATCAGATAAAATTGAGGAAATCTCCAAGAAAGTAGTACCAAAAGTAGAAGCAGAAAATAGGAGAAAAAGAAACAAAGGAACAAAAAACCAGAGGTTCAATCCAGAAGTCCAACATCTAACTAATAGGAATTTCTGAAAGAAAGAAAAGAGAAAATAGGATGAAATTGTAGAAAAAACAATATAAGAACATTTCCCTAAACTGAAAATATGTTTTTACATGGAAGGGAAGCACCAGATACCCGGAACAAAAGATAGAAAAACACCCACATCATGACATATCATTAAAAATTTCAGAACACTAAAATAGACTCTAAAGGCTTTGGAGTAGGAAAAATAGGTTATATTTAAAGATTTAGGAATAAAAAAGGCATTAGACTTCTCAACAGCACTGGTAAAACCTAAAAGAGCATGCTTTCAAAATGCTGAGGAAAATTATTTCCAACCTAGAATTCTATGTCCAAGCAAGTTGTCAATGAATTGTGAGATTAGAACGTGGGCATTTTCATATATGCAGTCTTAAAAAAAAAGTCCTCCCATGCACCCTTTCTTAGCGAGCTACTGGAAGATGGACTCCAACGAAATGAAGATATAAACCATGAAAGAAGAAGAGAGAGCCATGAATGGGGGAGAGACAAAGGAGAGCCCAAGGCCACAGCTATGTGGCAGGCCTACAGAGTGACCAGCACAGACAGGGCACAGGGAGGGGGGCCCAATGAGGGAGGCCTCCAGAAAAAGCGTGAAACTGACAGATCACAGCATGTTTGACCACGTGGAAGAGACTCTTCAGAGGAGTTTTATAATTCTACTGGAGAGTGTGGTGAGAGTACAGAAAATCAGCAAAATGAAAAATTTTTTTTAAATTCCAATTCCAGGAAAAATGTCCTACAACAAAGGAAATATCATCATAATATACCACTT
>NW_007729509.1:160999-171384 GCF_000696425.1 Galeopterus variegatus
AAACCTTTTCTTTTTGTTCCCTTCAGAACAAGTACAACAGAAGCAAATGTTCACAGACTCTTCTCTGACCGAGGGACATAACCACAGCAAGTGCATGTGCACACACACACTACCAGCCTCGGACTGTGACTGCCCATAAATGGTTTGGCTACCAAAGTACAGATTTCTTTTTGTTTTGTTTTGTTTTTTAAGAGATGACCGGTAAGGGGATCTTAACCCTTGACTTGGTGTTGTCAGCACCACGCTCTCCCAAGTGAGCCACGGGCCATCCCTATATGGGATCCAAACCCGTGGCCTTGGTGTTATCAGCACCGCACTCTCCCGAGTGAACCACGGGCCGGCCCTCAAAGAACAGATTTCTGATCCTTCGGGCTAACTTCGTGCCAAGGCTGGCAGGCCCTATCCTGTGAATCAGTTCTGAAAAGGCTCCTCGGCCCCTCACCTGGTTCTTCCCTCTCTAGCTGCCAGCTGCTCCCACATACAGGCTAGTGTCACATAGCCTGTCAGAGAGAAGCTGGCCTCCTAGACACATCTGAGCAATTCTAACTCTCCCGCTCATCTCCTTTAAGGCCTTCCCACTGTTTTGGTTTCCACTCAATGTCACAACTTCTTCCCCCAGCTGTGTGAGGTCTGGCTGTAGTAAGGACCTCTCCTGTAGACAAGACACTGCCCACCTGAAGAGAGTGACCCGGCCATGTAGCGTACAATGACACCTTTACTAATGAAATCAAGGGCTACCCACATAGGCCTTAGTTGGCCTGTCTGCTTCTGTTACGGACAAATAGTAGTTTCTTAATAGTGGAATATAATTGAGATTTCTGGATACTTTTTTAGGGGAAGCAAGAGATCTCATCAAATATGGCCAAAGTGTGAAACCAGAGTTTAAAGAACTGGAATAAAAGAATAGTTGGAAACTCTGCAGAGTGATAAATAAAACATTTTTAAATGAACAAGTCCACAAAAGCAAAGACTGAAACAAGAAAACACTAAAAATAAAACAAAAACCTCTTCTTTCCTCCATAACCAAGATGACTGTCCTCTACAAGTTCAGCGCTGTGGATAAGGCAGATGGGGAGGCCAAGGCAGATGTGACAAGTGAGTGGCTGTCGCCCGGAAACCTACATCTGTCCAGAGGCTTCAGTCTATGCAGTGTAACTGCCAGACGGTTGACAGAAATTAATATTAAATTCAACTGCATCAAATTGAGACTGTCTTCTTAAAAACAGAGACAATAACTAGAAGATCTAAAAGAACAAACCTTTTCAGATTTTTTTTCAGTTGTAATTCTGTTATTTTCAGTTGTGAACTCTGAAAAGAGGCCATGGGAGAATTAGCTGCATTTCTTCAAGGGATGAGAGCAAAAGGAAATTGTGGCACAACTGAGCTGCGACATAGCATGATGTCCCCCAGACCACAAGGACCCACGACCTGTGCTGAGCCAAAGCCAATATAGCCTGATCAGCCCCAGACAGTCCATCCGCTTTTCCTATCTCATCCTCACAGAGGGGAGAGAACTGACAGTGACCTATGGAGAAGGTCCTGAAGAGCCAGAGCAAACTACTAACTGCCTTGCAGCAGGGACTGTGGACTAAGAGGGACAGGAAGTGAAGACTCATTTTTTAAAAAATCTTATACTGTTTGAACTTTTAAATAATCTAATATTATACTTGGTGCTATTATTATTTTAATATCAACAACATGATGAGCATAAATCTTGAAATGAAAAGAGAGTCAATTGGTAACAAACATATGCAAAGCAGGAATTTTATCCAAGTCCAATGCATATTCAATGGACAGAATAGTAAGAATCAGTTTAGCCATTTACCAAATTAAATGGCTCAGATCCTCAGGGCTGTTTTCTCATCTGAAAAATACCACTACCACTTGCTTACAGGACTGGTTGAGATTAGACAGAATATATGTAAGACACTCAACACAGGACCAGCACTCAGCAGATGCTCAGTCAACAGCAAAAGCCACTGTAATTATTATTTCCAGACTTAAGAATTTTAAAAAACGACCAAAGAAAAACAGAGGATTCCTACGACACCCAGTACAAGCAGATCATAGACTTTCTTGAACACTAACATACAAGCAGGATTAAAAAAATGGACGGGAGATTTTTCAAAAAGGATTTTCTTGGCTGCAAAAATTATGCCAGAGGTTTTCTTTTACAAAAACTGAGTTCATGTCAAGGAGTTCAATTTACAAAAAATTAAACAATAACGCAAAATAGTATTTGTTTTACAACTCTTAAAGCATTTGTCGCGGGGGGTAACTCAAATATGAAAAACTGTTTAAATTGGGCGATACTCAGGCCAGCCCGTGGCTCACTCGGTAGAGTGCGGTGCTGATAACACCAAGGCCACGGGTTCGGATCCTATATAGGGATGGCCGGTTTGCTCACTGGCTGAGCGTGGTGCTGACAACACCAAGCCAAGGGTTGAGATCCCCTTACCGGTCATCTTTTAAAAAAAATAAAAAAATAAAAAAATAAAAATAAATTGGGCAATACTTAAAGAATAATAGCTGGAGACCTAATTAAAATAACTAATAGGAATCATACACAAACAATTCAGTTTCTAGACTCCTATAGCCATTTCAATTTCACAGACAACTGAAAAGGACGACCCCATTCTCCATAAAGCCTTACTGTTTCCTGCCTCCCACCCTTAAGCAAAATTAGTCCCCCTTACTCTGATTATATTTTCTGTGTATCCAAACCAAATTTAACCAAGGCTAAACTGTACCTTAACTTCCCCTCATTAGCTAAGATTTTCCTACTTCCTAACTTATGCAAATTTTTAAAAAATGATAAGATACTTAAATCATGCTGTGTCAAAACACAAAATTTGAGAGAATAGTTAGCACATACTGCACTATGGGAGAGGCCCGTTGTCAACAGTGGTTCCCTGGTACTTTTGCTGTAATTGTCCACAGGGCAAACAGAGGGCAAACTGGGTTGCTAGTGAGGATTACTAAAGGAAAACCCAACTTTTTGTAAGTGGGTTTGTATTTTTTCACAAATGAATTTCCCCCTCGGTCTCGTTCTCACTGCTTTTCAGCACAGCAGGACAGCAATGCTCTTTGAAGGTACACTGAGTTCAAGTGTCCTGGACCTAGCACCTGATTACAAAACCTCTGTTACCACAAAGTGAATAATTATTTATTTCTGAATGTTTGGGACCCATTTAAAAATCAGGACTAATGACAAAAACAAGTATATAGGTCAAGAATGTTTAGAAAATAATCCCTATCTTAGCTGCACTGGAAAGGGCAGTGTAAACAAGGGGATATGACATCAATTAACTCAAATATTCTTATTTATTCTGCACAAGTCATGACACAGGTTGTTCCTGGAATTCCTAAGTTAGGTACAGCAGCCTGTTCTGCAAAGTTTCCATTACAATATATGTTAGTAAAATAAAGAAATAAATAAAAGCTTTTCAAGGTAAAGAGTTGTCTTTCATCTTGATGCTGCAGAAGAACCTTGGGTGTCTGCCCAACAGAGTCAAAGAGAAGAAAAAGAAACAGATGCAGGCAATGAGAACACTATTCTGAAAAAGTCATAACCATTACCACCTTCATAATTCTCCAAGGTCCAAACCTAGTGACACCTCTGCCGCAGGCTGCCCACCCTTGCCGGCACCTGGGAAGGATGAAGAACACTTAGCCTTGAACTACACAAAGGGCAGGGTCCACTTGGAGGCCCTTTGCCTCCCTGCCTTTGTCACACTGCCCCTCCTGTCATGCCTAGATGCCCTTCCTCCCTCTAGTCCATCTGGTTTTAAACCCAGTTAAAACATTTCGAACTGTCAGCACTTCCTGATCCCTCCCTCCAATGCCCAGCAAAGTCAAATCACTCTTCTTCAGCAGCCTCAGGGTACTCTTCCTGAAGCTCTTTTATGGGAGCTTGTATTATTTTATAGTTTCTCATCTAAATGTCTGTCTCTCTCACCAACCTGCTAGACACTTGAAAGCAGAGACCTTGGCTCATTCATGTTCGTCTTGCACACAGTAGGTACATGATAAATGTTTGGGGAGGATGGATGGGTGGATGGACAGGTGGGTGGATGAAGAGGTGGTAAAGTACAGTATCCCAAAGCAGGGAGAGCTCAGTACAAAAGATATCCCTCTCTGCCTATGTACAGGGAGGAGGCAGAAATGGGAAGATGAACACAAGCCACTGCTGCTGCTGTGAGTTTTCCAAGTCAAATGATGGTGGAAAATAAAAGTCTATGTGTGTCTTTACCCAGGGATGCCAACAGCTCATAATTCATCCGCATCACATCTTGGTACAGCTCCTTCTGTCGCTTGTCTAGCATGCCCCACTCCTCCCGGGTGAAATACAACGCCACATCCTCAAACACCACTGGGAGCTCCTCAAACACCACTGGAACCTCCTCCAACAGCCCCTCTTCATAAGGGTCCTGCAACAAACAGCAGCAGTCACTCAGCATGCCCTTTGACTCAGACACCCACATGGCACTTTTGGGGGCCTTCTTAAGACCCGTTTCTCCTGGGAATCTCACCAAAAGGCCCAGATGCGCTCCAAGGCATTAATTTACCCATTGAAAGTCAAAGAATCAAATTCATGAGGCTCAGATTTAGTAGGTAAAAACTAAATGAGCCTCTGTCAGGTCCTAGGATCTGCTGGGAAGAAATAAAAACACACGAAAGAAAAGGCATCTTGGTAGAACCATGACTGCATCCTGCCTTTTAGAGCCCAAAGAGCAGTGTCTGCTACCGGTCCATGGCTACAAAGGTGACTGTCTGCCTCTAGGAGCACCTGCTAAGATTTCTCAATGGGATGGGAAGGAAGAAGTAGTCAAAGAGAACTAAAGATGTTCATAATCAGTGACTAGGCTTACAAGCATCTCACTGCTAAAAGAATTCAGAGTTTAAGAGGTGAGACCTGTTTATTAGCTTCTAATACTAAAAAACATCAGCAACATGAACATGAAGAGAACTGAACTTTGTTGTCTTTATGAATTCTGGAAAATGTCAAACTCACTGACTTGAGCCAGATTTCTTATGATGTTAGCTATGAGGAACATCTGAGCTATTCTCATTGGACTCCTGGAGGGGGTACTAAAAATGATTTGTAGTAAAATCCTACTTATATGCAATAGTTAGGAAATGCAGAAGGTTCTAGGTACTCAAAGATTTAAATTAACAATTTCCTTAGGGGTCAACTTTCCAAAGAATTAGATAATTACAAAATATACCCAAGGAAAGCACTTGAGTCATTCAGGATCCTTCTCTATAAGTCAGTGCCATCGTTATAAACGTATTACCTGATTGCAACATTCAAGAGCATCATCACATAAAATGTTCTTGTTTGAAGAGCTGTGGATGTCATCAGCAATTTCTTTTTGCTTCCAATCTGAAATGCAGTCTAGATACAAGGCAGGAATTGTTCCATTCCCCCCAGGGTCCTCCAGTTCAGTTCTTGAGCTTGGCTGGAGCTTGGCCATGTTATCAAACTCTCCCAGAGGTCCTGGGGGGTAGAATATAGGATACTCTGCAGTAAAGAGGTGCTCCGGGCTGGCCAGTGCATCTCCAGACATGTCTCTGACACTCTGGACCCGGGCGGCCCAGATGGGGTCCCGAGCCGCCAAGGCATTGACACAGAACATGTGAGCTTTGCTCTTGGCATGGTACTTGAGAGTCTCCACCTTGAATGGTCCAGTGTAACCTTCTATTAGTCTGGACCGTTTGTCCCTGACAGATGGGTATTCTCGACAAGCAGCGCAAAACAGAGCTGTCTGGTCCTCGTTCACGATCAACCATGGAAACTGTGCAAACCATGACTTCTGGATAGACCGGGGCTTCAGGGGTTTCTTGCTTCTTCCTGTCCAGACTCCCTCGACATTGCCACTCTCCATACTGAAGTGGGAAAGACAGGCTTTCTTCTGAGGTGGCAGGTACAGTCCGCTCTCCCTGGCAGGACTTTGCACACCCATTTCTTCCATGTAGCCCATCTGGTTCTTTCCTTCAGAGAAACGAAACAAATGGAATTTGCTTTGAAATCCTATAGGTAGTAATTGTAACTCACCGAGGCTCTCAGACACATTAAACGTGAAGGGCAGAAAGCACACACTCAGTCAAAATGGACACAGCCTCTACCTCAATCCTCTTCTCTCCTCAGGCACATTTTATCTAATCCAGAAGAAAATCAAAGGGATGGGCTTTAAGCAACCCCCACACCTTTTTTTAAATTTAAGGAACAGATACACCTTTGTAATGTGATATATGCAACCTGAGATATCAGCACTATCTTCAGCAGTTCCAAACTTTCCTATGGATAAGAACATTGACATACTAGAACATAGGGTTAAAAAAGAGAATTAAAACCATATAACACAACTCCTTGCTCAGCAGGAATCCCTTCTGTAGTAGGCCTAACAGAGAGGCATCTGCATTTTGCTTAAGTACCTGTAGGGCAAGAGAGCTACCTATGTCCCGGGCAGTTTTGGTCCCCAGATACTTTTCCTTAAGCTGCAATCCATCTTCCAGTCTTTCTACCTGTTGATACTGAGCCAGCCCTCAAGAGAAACTCAAGGTTAATTCATCTCTCACACCATGCCTTGGGTTGAATGTCCCCCCAAACTTAATCCCCACTGTGACTATTAAGAGGGTAGGAAATCCAGTTATGGTAATTGAAAGGTGGGGTCGTGAAGAGGTGATTGGATTGTAGGACCCTGCTGTAGTGAATGGATTAATAATGGTGGGCAGGGGCGTGGTTCTGAGGACTTTAAAAGAAGAGAATGTGAGAGGTTAGTCTCTCTCTGCTCCATCATTTTTGCAATGTGATACCTTGTTGTCACTGAAGTCACCACCAAAGAAAGCCTTCACCAGATGTGTTTCCTGGACTTTGGACTTCCTAGCCTCTGAAACTGTAAGCAATAACTTACATTTTCTTATAAACACCCACTTCTGTGTATTTTGTTATAAGCAACAGAAAAACTAATACACACCGCAACCCTTCACCTTTGACCTTCATCTTTGACAGTTATGACCTCACTAAGACTTTCCATCTTCAAGCTGAACTGGAAGTTTCTTTATTCACTACCTAGATGAAATTCAACTTAGATGACTCTGACTCCTCTGGAGTCATTTCATGACCTCACTAAGACTTTCCATCTTCAAGCTGAACTGGAAGTTCTTTATTCACTACCTAGATGAAATTCAACTTAGATGACTCTGACTCCTCTGGAGTCATTTCTTCTGCAACAACATAAGTTCAGACCCCAGAGGACAAGGCATCCACTCGCTCTAGGCCAACAGACCAGTCTACAAAACTGTAGCTAACCCCAAGAACACAAAGCTGTTAATATAGAGCCAGTAGGCTCAAAATTAAGAGCCAAGCAAGGAGAAATTAAACAAACAAATCAGTCTCTATGATACTTTACAAACTCACAAAACATTCTAGGGCTCCTTGTGGGCCATCTGAGAAAAATCACAAGGAAAGGAGAGCAAACCTTTGTAATTCAATTCATAGAGATCTTGTTTTCCACCTCCCTCTTCTCCCACAGAGGGGATGGGTTAATGCAGTCATCTTACATAATGACAAGATGCCATCTGGCCTGGCTCTAGCTAAGCCAACAGGAGAGGCTTATCCAAGGAGGAAAAGAGAGATAAATCCCTAAAACTCAGCAGACAGCAGCTCATTCATTCATTCGGTGATTATGTTTTGTGCAACTACCTTGTGCCAAGCATTGCTCTGGGCACTGGGAACACAACAGTAAACAAGGCAAAGCCATGTGTTCATGGAACTTATAATAAATAATCATAAATCAACACACTCCTGGGTAGAAATAAAATGAAGGGAGCCAAGAGGTTGGAGAAGGATGTTGGGGGAGGTGTGCATATTTAGATAAGGTGACAACTGGGGAAAGCACAGCATTTGTTGTATAAGCTGGTAGAGAACAGTGAGGACAGAGGAGAAGCCTGGAGTCCTGGTGCCCAGTGCCCGGCTCCTGGGGAGGTGTGCATATTTAGATAAGGTGACAACTGGGGAAAGCACAGCATTTGTTGTATAAGTTGGTAGAGAACAGTGAGGACAGAGGAGAAGCCTGGAGTCCTGGTGCCCAGTGCCCAGCTCCACTCCAGCTGAGCACCACCTCTGAGTGCAGGTATACACTCACCTGGGTGATGGTCCAGGAGGCTCCTCTGGCCCTGGATGTTGCCTAGCCATGGCTCTGACCCTCGACCAAACTTACAGAACAGCTCAGGGTTGGCAACAGTTGGTCCTGAGACAGAAACAGAGAAAAGCAATGTGAGGGTCTGGCTGCAGGTCACAACATCAAGGAGAGAGCTGTCTGTGACATACTCTCAGCATCACAGGATAACAGGTCCAGGAGGAAGGTCAGAATCTTGATAGTTCAGTGCAGTGGTCTAGAAACTCAGATAGCTGAGAGGCCCCTAAAAGAATGGGGACCAGGCAAAAGCAAGGAGGGGCACAGGCAAGGCTAACAAGGCACGAAAACTCTCGGTTCAGACAGAGGCTCACAAACCCAAGTGCCGAGTGGGACCAGTCTGGTAATATAACTGAGGAAACTAGGCCAGGCATGGGGGGGAGGGGCAGCCTAGAGGATGTCACCCCATGAAGGGGGTCTGCAGCCACTCAAGGCCACCACACGGGATGCACACGCAGCACTGCCACACAGTCCCATTTGTTGAAAGAAGCCAGAAATCCATATTTTTATGTGAAAACTCCCAATGGTTAAATATTGGCAACTTATTTAAATATGTTTAAGGAGCCAAACAAAAGCAGTAAAAGCCAAAAACCAAAGCAAAGCAAGGCAAAACAAAACTCCAATCTGTGAGCCAAATCTGGCCCATGAGCTGCTACTTTGCAATTTCTAGTTTAGAAAAATCAGTGGTTTTTAAACCCTTTTTAGCAGGCACAGGAAGAAGACCCACCCTGGCTACAATCCCTCTACCCACAGAAGGCTGTGATTGTGGCTCCCACTATGCCTTAGACAGGGACCAAGGTGAAATAAGAAAGGCATGGTAGACAGTCACCAAATTGCAATCAGCAAATAGTATGTATGTGTGCACATACGTGTTGAAATCCAACTACCTCTGGCCTTGGTGCAGAAGGACTACCCATAGAAGCAGAGGAAAGGGCATTCAGAAAATGGAAAAGAAAAATATCTGCATTTGTACATTTTAAACTGTTTTATTTCCTCCAATCTCTATGACAACCCTAAGAAAAAGGAAATCAAAGCTTAAACAGGCTGCACACTCTCAAGTATCCGCGGTAGAGCTGGGAGTGAGAACACATTTCCGCACTGCAAATCTGGTGCTCTATCCACCTCCGCTTACCGCCTCCAGTGTCCTATGGGCTCCACAGCTCCATAGGCTGGGCTTCCCCCTGGTACTGTGGGATATCCCGAGGCATCCAGGAGACAGACCTCAAGGTCTAGCCTTGGCATGCCACATTCCCCCCCTTCTCTAGGCCAGTTTAAGGGGAGAATTTAAGAGAAAGGGTGGTGCGTGTGTTCACATGCAATTAAGTTAGATACAGCATTGAGCGGCTAGGTGGTGTGATGATGCCTGGAAATATGATAGAATTCCAGAAAAGTCTCCAGCATGTCCTGGCCCAGATGGGGTTGGGATACTGATCTAGACTGACAGTGGTGGGGACACAGACAGGAATCCATACCCAGCGGTGCCACCAGCTTGTTGGAACCACAGATCTCCTGCTGCTGCTGACTCAGCAGCATCCACTCCTCCTGGAGCAGGTACACCGTGATGTCGTCAAACGTCACAGGAGCCTAGAAGGAAAGACGGCACTCGCTAAGTACCAATTTCTTCCTTATCCACGTTTACAACCACCCAAGGGCACCCCTACTCCAGAAATGTACCAAACTGAGGACAGGGGAGAGGGGTGGTGTTATCAATTTACACACATGACCTGCACCCCATCTTTCTCCCTGCCTGGGTGCAAATCACAGTGAGTGTGAGACTCATTCTTCTAGCAAGTGCCATACACTTAAACAAAAGTAAGCCATAGAGAAGGCTGACTCAGGAGTTCAATATCCTTTCCCTGTATGCGCTTCCGCTGCCTTCCCATTCAACCTACGACCTCTTAGCCAATGGCTCCACAACAATTTACAGCACCTCCTTTCACAAAATCTTCAACATGGTAAATCTTCACTTAGGAAGATGTATCTGATTTCTAGAAACCGTCAAAAGTCATTTAGAACTATGTCTGTGAATGAGGTCAATGATCAAAACAGGCAAAGCTCTAGAGCTCAAATTTATATCCCATGTGGCTTGTGGGGTTGGGGAGTTCTAAATTAAGATGGAAGATTATGGGGCCGGCCCGGTGGCGCAATGGATAGTGCGCCGCTTGGGAAGCGCGGCAGCGCTCC
>NW_007729509.1:172384-224495 GCF_000696425.1 Galeopterus variegatus
GGACCGGGACCGGCAACGGGATCGCAACCCTCGTTGTTGCACCCGCACCTCGCTCAGCCAGTGAGCGGCCGGTCTGTATGTGGGATCCGAACCCTCGGCGGGAGGGCCGCTGAGCTTCCCAAGCCGCGCACTGTAGCAGTGCACCACCGGGCCGGCCCTAAACAAGTACTTTTAATTATGCTTCTTCCCTGTGAATTTAAAAGACACTCTGGGGCTGGCTGGTTAGCTCATTTGGTTAGAGCATGGTGCTATAACACCAAGGTCAAGTGTTCGGATCCCCACACTGGCCAGCCACCAAAAAAATAATGATAATGAATGAACAAATAAATAAATAAATAAATACAAGACACTCTTCCCTAAAAACAAAATACCCACTAGAAAGGGGACTACAAGGAGACGATAGCAATACCACTTCGGCAACTGAAAAGCAGAGGAAAATGTAATAACTGAGTAGATCCAAGAAAATTGAATCCTCACCTGGCAGTGGGCAAAGCTGAGAAACAGCCCAATTCACACCACTAAATCCTCAAAATGCTCAGGACCTGGCAGCACAGGAAACCTCTGACCTGGGAGTGAAGGCAGCTAGGCTAAAATAAGAATTGGGAGAAATCTGTGCCCCCACGAATGACTACCCAGATTCCCCTACATGGAGGTGGCAAGCTGACAAGTCCCTCCCCTCTGTGTGCTCAGAGCATTTGGTTAGATTTTTGGTCTTCCATTGTTAAATGTTAGAAAACTGGACTACCAGACAGCTGAGGAAAGCCTCTAACAGGAACAACAAAGACCAAAATGGACAGGGGGAGGGGGATTTAGAAAACAAAGGTGAGACACGAAGAAGAAAACTTAAAAAAACCCAACTATCGTTAATAGCTTCAGAGAGGTAACACATTGCAGCCATGAAACAAAGAAATAAAATAATCTGAAGTCAGAGATGTTGTTCTGTTTATCTTTTTAAATTCTGTACTATGAAAACTTATCACCTAGTCAAAGAAATAAAATATAAATACAATTATCAACAAAAAATAAATTCCCACTCCAAAGAAAAGTAACATTTTGGGAAATGGCAGCACGCCATTTAAAATAGGTAAAATACCTATTTTAACTTCAACGGTAGATGTGTCTTGAGAAAAACTGTATAGACAGATATTAGTTGCAATTATAAATTCAAAAAATAATTTGAGGTTTTTTTTTACGAGTCAACACATATTCACTGCAGAAGATTTAGACAATAGAAATAGGCAGGAAAAAATGTTTTAAGGTCACCAACACTCCCCCCACTGAAAAAAAAAATTACTGTTAACATTTGGTACATAACCATCCAGTCTTTTGTCTTTGAATATGTATAAATGAACAGTTTTAAAAACAAATATGGAATTGTACTTCCAAATGTGTATGTTTTAAATAACTATTTGCTTTTGGGGTGTCTTCCAAAGCAAAATGTAATCCTTTTTCCATATATTTAGTAGGCTCCACTAAAAGAAGGCAGTCCAACAGAGAATGGGTATACACAAGATATAGCCTAAGGAGATCCAATGGGGAAGAGAACCCCAAGAGTAAGCTGAAGGCAGGTGCCAGGATGACTGCTATATACCAGAACTAGAGGGCAACCTGTTCAGATTGGGGCAGGGTTAAAAACTTGTGCCTAAGGACAAGCAGGGCTTCTAATCACACCCCTCCTTTCCCCCAGAGTGAACAGGTGGGCATAAGGAAGGCCAACAGACCCACCACTTTAGCTCCACAATGAGGAGTATGGCTAGGACTGAGTGTTGGGTAATAAAGAACGGCTTCCCAGCAAGAGTGATTACACTACACCTGGTATCTCTCTTAAGCAATATTACGGCAAGAGCCTTCTGATCCAGGGTAACTGCAATGTAAAGAAAACACAAATCTGCTTGAATAAGAGGAATTCCTTATTTATGCATAGTGCAAAGAATATCTGTGGATATTCCATTTTAGTGGTTCCCATTGTCTACAGAGTAAAGCTCTGACCTCTCAGTCTAGCACCAAAGTCCCCTCCACCTGAACCTACCTTCCCAACCTCAGCTCTCTGTATTGCCCCACCAGGAATCTCTCCTCCAGCCAGATTCGTCTCACTGCAATGACTCAACCTATCTCACACCTTTCCTCTCTCTCTCCACATCCAATCTTTAGAGCCCCTGAGGAAAGGTGGGTCGCCTTTTCCTCCCACCTACTTAGTGTCTACCCACCCATCAGGTTCCCATTCACATTCCACCTCTTCAGTGAGGGATTTCCTAAGCACCTAACCCAAGCATTTGTCCTACACCTAATAGCAAGGAAGGCTTTACGTGCCTCCTAGAGCCTGACAGTCAGGAAATCTGTGCTGATTGGCTTATTCTGTAATGCCCCTTACCACCGCCACCCTTCTCCCCACCACCACATATACAGGAAGTACTTAATAGGCACTTAATTCATGTTTTCATTCAACATACTCCCTACTCCCCTGCCAGGTGGCAACAGGCAACCACTGATAATTACTGATTCTTGACTTTGAAGCCAACCTGAAATGGCTGACTTACCATGCAGGCCTGCTATGGCGGGGGGTGGGGGTGGGGAAGACCTTCTAAAATGACTCCCAAAGATGCCCCACCCTAGTACCTGGGACCTGTGGATCTGATAAGAAATTGTTCTCATGATTATGTTATGTTATATGGCATGGTTGACCTTAAAATAGGGAGATCATCTTGAATTGTGAAGTCCACTGTAATCACATAAACCTCTTAAAAAAGCAGAGTTTTTTTTTTTCTGTCTGGGGGCAGAAAGGAAGTCAGAGAAATTTGAGGCGTGAGGGGGATTCAGTGTGCTCTTGCTGGCCTGAGGATGGAGGGGACATAAGGAAAGGAAAGCAACCTCAAAGAACCAACAGATCTGACAGCCAGCTAAGAAATGAGGACCTCAATCCTACAACTGCCAGGAACCAAATTCAGCAAACAACCTGAATGAATTTGGAAGTGGATTCTTCCCCAGAATTTCCAAATAAGAGCCTCATCTTGCCATAACCTTGATTTTGGCCTTGTGAGTCCTAAGCAGAGATCCCAGATGAGCTACACTGGACTCCTGACCTACAAAACTGCGAGGTAATTAATGGGGGTTGTTTTAAGTTGGTATGATTTGTTATGCAGCAATAGCTGACTTGGAACGACTGCAGAGATGCTGCTTTGGTTGGGACACCCATTGCCCATTCATCTCTTTTTACTTGCATTAGTAAATTGCCACCATTTCTGCCACAGTTGATCCTGGCACACCCAGATACCTGGGAGGGTCATCACTGGGCATTGCCACCAGCCTACTGAGGGGTAGACCACTGAATTCTTGGGGAGTGATGCCCTTTCAAAGCTTTACACTCAGGTATAGGAGAGATAAGATAGATGTCAGTGTTGGCCGAGGACTTAGATTTTCTAGGGACTGGGAGAAAGATATACAAGGGCACTTCAAAAAGTTTGTGGAACATAGAATTAAAAGATAATATGAATCTTTCTATGAACTTTTTGAAAAGTACCCTCATAAGGAGTGAAGGAATCAAAGGTGCTCATCTGCACTAGTCAAGAAAGAGGACCTAAGAGAGGCTGATAGATTTGGAAAATGTAAGGACCCAGATGCTGGAGGACCAGGACAAAGAAGCACAGGAGGGTGTAGGTGATCATGTGGAAGGTGGAAAGATAGGAAAATGAAGTCAGAGAGTGAAAAAGGATTTGCAGGAAGGAACGTTTTCTAGGAAACACATGGAAGTCTAATATGCTCAATGATAGCTCTTTCAGGAATCCCACTCACTTGGCACGACAGGGCCCCCACTTAGGGCCTCACCTAAAACAATCCAAGTTCCCAGTGCTCACCTGAGTCCCCCTTCTTGTGTCCCACTGTTATTAACTCCAGGTCCTTTTCCTTTTCATCCCTCCCTCGGGCCCTCTCCCCTTTGCCAGCAACTCTAGCTGTGTGGGACTGTCACTTGTGGGGTGCCGGAGGAATATGAGGGAGGGGCACTAAGCACTGGAGCATGGGCGACATCTAGCCTGGCCCCCACCCTCTCCACCCCATCCTGGAAATGGAGCCTGAGACAAGGACTTGGTCCAGTAAAGTGATTCCATAGAGTGGGGCTGTGGGACTTGGGAGAGGGAAGCAGGGAGGAGGAAAAATGGATACAAGGGGATCCATTTAAAGATCACTGCTGTGGGCACTGGGGGCTCGATTCGGCTTCTGAGAGTCATACAGAATGCCCCCCACAATAGGCTGTGTGAAGAATGGGAGGCTGGCGCATTTATCTGCATCAGCGCTCATCTCCAGTAGCTGAGGGGCGCCCCCCAGAGGCATTAACTGCATTCTATCCCGTAATAACTTCGTATAGCATACATTATACGAAGTTATACGGGGACCCGGGCTCCCGGAAGGGGACGGCGCCCCGGCTGGGAGGAAGCGCGGCCCGGGAACTTTGCTCTCTCACGTCGGTGGGCGGTGGCGCTCGCGAAGCCGAGACGGCGCAGAGCGGGGACTCGCGTCGTGCCGAGCGGACAGCTTTACGGCAGCCGCCTAGCCCGAGGCAGCGGGGCATCGCGGGAAGTGTAGTCCGTCCTCGGTAAGGGGCTCTCGGAGCGACGATTGGCTCCCGAATGCGGGGTCCTGATTGGACGCCGAACAGCTCGCTGTGCTTTTCCACCGCCCTGCAGCGATGGTTACTAGGCAACGTCCCCAATGCGTTCCCGGGACCCTGCAGTAAAGGCAAAGCGCCCTGATAGAGCTGTGAAGTTCCGCTCCCTCGGATTCCTAGGGCCAATGTCAACCTTGAAGGTTCTAGGTTTGATTTAATCAAAGAGGGCAATACTTTTTCTTACGTTCGTTCAAAAAGCGCCATTGATTGCCTAGGTTTGGGGAATACACAATTAAGACAAAGCCCCTACCTTTAAGGAACTCATAATCTATTGGGGACACAGACTAGAAACAGATAATTACAAAATAAAGAGACAAGTGCAGCGAAAGAGGTAAGCACTGCTAAAGCACACTTTGTCACCTTAGAGTGAGGTGGCGAGAGGATTTCCTGGGGAAGTGATCCCTGAGCTGAATTAAAACGAGAGGTAGGAGTTAGCCAGGTAAAGGAGGTACCGTAGACTGAATTGTGTTTCCCTTTCCAATTCATATGTTGAAGCCCTGATGTGATGGTATTTGGAGAAAAGATCTTGGGCTGGTGATTAGGTTCAGATGAGGTCATGAGAGTAGGGCCCTTCTGATGGGATTTGTGTCCTTATACAAAGAGAAACCAGAGAGCTTGCTCTTTCTCCACCATGTGAGGAGAGTCAGAAGGTGGCTATTTGTAAGCCAGGAGAAGAACCCTCACCAGAACCCAACCATGCTGGCACCCTGATCCTGGATTTTCAGTCTCCAAAACTGTGAAAAAATAAATGTCTGTTGTTAAGCCTCCCAGCCTATGGTATTTTGTTATGGCAGTCAGGGCAGATTAAGACAGGAGGGGAGGGAAGGTGCTGCTATAAAGGTCAACTGGACATAAGAAACAGCATGAGCAAAGCCGGGAAAGAGAGAAAATGGTGTGTGGGTGGAGAGTGGGTAAGACAGGAAGCAATGAAGAATAATGCTGGAGAGATGCACAGGGTCAGGGTGTGGAAGGTGTTGTATGCTACCTTAAGGAGTTTGAAGTGAGGTTTTTTTTTTTGTTTTTTTTTTTAAAGATGACCGGTAAGGGGATCTTAACCCTTGACTTGGTGTTGTCAGCACCACGCTCAGCCAGTGAGCTAACCGGCCATCCCTATGTGGGATCCGAACCCGGGGCCTTGGTGTTATCAGCACCACACTCTCCCGAGTGAGCCACGGGCCGGCCCTGAAGTGAGTTTTAAGCTGGTGAATGGTGTGGGCAAATTGGCACTTTAGTTGGATCAGTCCTATTGCAGAGTAGAGGGTGAATTTAAGGGGGAAAGACTAGAAGAGAGAAGACTGTTTTAGTCTGTTCCTGCTGCCATAACAAAATACCTGAGACTGGGTAATTTATAAAGAACAGAAATTTATTTTCTCACAGTTCTGAAGGTTGGAAGTCCAAAATCAAGGCACCAGCAGATTTGGTGTCTAGTGAGGGCTGTTTCCAGCTTTCAAGATGGTTCCTTACATGGTGGAAGAAATTAACAGCTCCCTTGCACCTCTTTTATAAGGGCACTAATCCCATTCATGAGGGTGTATTTAATCCCTTCCTAAAGGTCCCACCTCTTAATATTATCACAATGGTGATTAGGTTTCAGTATGAATTTTGAGAGGCCAGGGCAGAATGCTATGATTTGAATATATGTGTCTTTCTGAAATTCATATGTTGGAAACTTAATCCCCAATGCAGTTGTATGAAGAGGTGGGGCCTTTAGGAGGTGATTAAGTTATGAGGGCTTTGCCTTCATGAATGCATCATTGTCCTTCTGCAAGGGCTGGAGGGAACTAGCTAGCTCTTTTGCCCTTTTTTCTTTTTTGCCATGTGAGGACAGAACAACAACATGCCATTTTGGAAGCAGAGACACAGAACCTGCCAGCACTTTGATCTTAGATTTCCTAGCCCTTAGAACTATGAGAAAATAAATTTCTATTATTTGTAAATTTACCAGCCTGGGGTATTTTGTTATAGCAGCATGAACAGACTGACAAAAATCAAACTCTATACATGTATACATACTCTCTTTTCTTTTCTCGTCTTCTTTAAGAGACATAAAATTATATGAAGTAACAATTATAATAATATATTGTTTAGTTTATAACATATATAGGTGGAATATGTATAATAATAGCACAAATAATGTACAGTAAAGTGCACAAGTCTTAAGTGTAGAACTCAATGTATTTTTACATGTGTACCATGTAGCCACCACCCACATCAGATAGAGACAACTTCTAGCACTCCAGAAAGCTCCCCTGTGGCTCTCACAATATGTATACACAGAAGTAAAACAATGGAAAGTAAGAAAGTGATTATTATAAAGGCCTCAATAAAATTAACTTTAGGAGAGAGAGAAACAGGTATTGTTGGGAAGGGCCACATGAAGGGCTTCTGGAGTAAGAAGTGTTTTTTTGCTAGAACTGGATGGTGGTTACCAAGATATTTGCTTTACAATTATTCACTAATTTGTATGCTTATGTTTTCTGCACTTTCATGTATGTCTGTTTTAAGTCACAATTCAAAGTTTTAAATAAAAGATAAAGCAAATATAGTTTACATATTTTAAATTTTATTAATATATGTTGCCTTATGATTATTAAATATTTTGAATATCACCCCTGGGTAGGTCCCAAGTAACCATTTTCCATTACATGACTCTGCTCTCCTGAATAGAACTAAACTTGGCAGGGTCAATAAGAATATCTTCTCTAGAAATGGGAGAGAGAGTCCATAGTTCCTTGTGGGCAGGACTGTAATGTTTGATCTATGTGCTCTGAGCAGACACCCTATGCTAGGTGCACTTAATGGTAGGGGAGTCTGCATTACTAAGAAAGAAGAATGAGACAGATGGAAGAAATGTGGAGGAGACAAAGTGAGAACTCTGTGGATTCCTAGTGGTCTTCCAATCTCCAGCTCCCAGGCTCAGCTATTCACTGTCTGTTTTAAGTCACAATTCAAAGTTTTAAATAAAAGATAAAGCAAATATAGTTTACATATTTTAAATTTTATTAATATATGTTGCCTTATGATTATTAAATATTTTGAATATCACCCCTGGGTAGGTCCCAAGTAACCATTTTCCATTACATGACTCTGCTCTCCTGAATAGAACTAAACTTGGCAGGGTCAATAAGAATATCTTCTCTAGAAATGGGAGAGAGAGTCCATAGTTCCTTGTGGGCAGGACTGTAATGTTTGATCTATGTGCTCTGAGCAGACACCCTATGCTAGGTGCACTTAATGGTAGGGGAGTCTGCATTACTAAGAAAGAAGAATGAGACAGATGGAAGAAAGGTGGAGGAGACAAAGTGAGAACTCTGTGGATTCCTAGTGGTCTTCCAATCTCCAGCTCCCAGGCTCAGCTATTCACTGCCTTGGAAAGCCGTATTTCTGCCCATGAGTTATCCCTGTATCTTTATAACAAATTCTCTTTTTTGGATTAAAAAATTGGAGGTGAGGTGGATGAGACAGATAGGGTAGATAATTCTTTTGACAAGTTTTTTCATGAAAGGTTTTCTTTTCTTGTAAAAAGATGACCAGTAAGGGGATCCTAACCCTTGACTTGGTGTTATCAGCACCACGCTCTCCCAAGTGAGCCACGGGCTGGCCCATCATGAAAGGTTTTCCATTTTCCCAAGAAAAATGGGGCAAGATCTAGAGGGAAATGTAGGCACAAGGCCAGCAGACTGAGATGTGAAACACAAGATCATATTTCTATGTTGATAGGAAGGAAACTGATGATTCAGCAGAGATGGGATGATGCAAGGACCCAAGTCCTTGAGAAGGCAAGAGCAGCTGGGACCAGAGTACAAAGGGTCCTTTCTAGGGGTAGAGACTTCTAGATTATGCCAGGAGGGAAGAAGGATAAGATGGGGTAGGTTTGTTTGTAGATTTACTGAGAGAATTCCCATCTGATGATGTCTCTCTGAGACAAGGTAAACGGTTGAAAGAAGAGAAGTTATACATAGTCATTTCATAGAATGGGTAATAGAGCTTACTGGGAAAACACAGCAAGATGGTCAAGTAGAACTAAGGGCCAATATGAGGTTTATGATCACAAATTTAAGGTAAAAATATCCTAGCTGCAAAATTATGTTCAGAAGCAGAACTTGGGCAGATATTCGGGTTCATCCAGAATTGGAGTATTGCCAGGTGCGGTGAATGAGGGGATAGAAAAGCAAGGGAATGAACAATATTTGCATTGGAATTATTATAATGATATAGAAGTGATTCGCAATTCCAGCTGTACTTTAGAATCACTTGCGGAACTTTTAAAAATCCTGATTTTAATAGGTCTAGGATGGGACCTGAGCATTGGTATTTTTTAAAAGCTCCTCGAGTGCTTCTAATATGCAGTTGGTGTTGAGAACCATTGTATAGACTGTGAATCTAAGTTGAGTCATGGGAGAGGATAGGAGGGAGCTAATGAAAAGTAAGTTTTTTAAAAGCTCCTCGAGTGCTTCTAATATGCAGTTGGTGTTGAGAACCATTGTATAGACCGTGAATCTAAGTTGAGTCATGGGAGAGGATAGGAGGGAGCTAATGAAAAGTAATTGGTGGGGTCAATGAATTTGAAATCACAAAAACAGTAATAAATTCTAGCAGTGGAGTACTAGGCATGAGTCCCTACTCCCCTGCCAGGTGGCAACAGGCAACCACTGATAATTACTGATTCTTGACTTTGAAGCCAACCTGAAATGGCTGACTTACCATGCAGGCCTGCTATGGCGGGGGGTGGGGGTGGGGAAGACCTTCTAAAATGACTCCCAAAGATGCCCCACCCTAGTACCTGGGACCTGTGGATCTGATAAGAAATTGTTCTCATGATTATGTTATGTTATATGGCATGGTTGACCTTAAAATAGGGAGATCATCTTGAATTGTGAAGTCCACTGTAATCACATAAACCTCTTAAAAAAGCAGAGTTTTTTTTTTTCTGTCTGGGGGCAGAAAGGAAGTCAGAGAAATTTGAGGCGTGAGGGGGATTCAGTGTGCTCTTGCTGGCCTGAGGATGGAGGGGACATAAGGAAAGGAAAGCAACCTCAAAGAACCAACAGATCTGACAGCCAGCTAAGAAATGAGGACCTCAATCCTACAACTGCCAGGAACCAAATTCAGCAAACAACCTGAATGAATTTGGAAGTGGATTCTTCCCCAGAATTTCCAAATAAGAGCCTCATCTTGCCATAACCTTGATTTTGGCCTTGTGAGTCCTAAGCAGAGATCCCAGATGAGCTACACTGGACTCCTGACCTACAAAACTGCGAGGTAATTAATGGGGGTTGTTTTAAGTTGGTATGATTTGTTATGCAGCAATAGCTGACTTGGAACGACTGCAGAGATGCTGCTTTGGTTGGGACACCCATTGCCCATTCATCTCTTTTTACTTGCATTAGTAAATTGCCACCATTTCTGCCACAGTTGATCCTGGCACACCCAGATACCTGGGAGGGTCATCACTGGGCATTGCCACCAGCCTACTGAGGGGTAGACCACTGAATTCTTGGGGAGTGATGCCCTTTCAAAGCTTTACACTCAGGTATAGGAGAGATAAGATAGATGTCAGTGTTGGCCGAGGACTTAGATTTTCTAGGGACTGGGAGAAAGATATACAAGGGCACTTCAAAAAGTTTGTGGAACATAGAATTAAAAGATAATATGAATCTTTCTATGAACTTTTTGAAAAGTACCCTCATAAGGAGTGAAGGAATCAAAGGTGCTCATCTGCACTAGTCAAGAAAGAGGACCTAAGAGAGGCTGATAGATTTGGAAAATGTAAGGACCCAGATGCTGGAGGACCAGGACAAAGAAGCACAGGAGGGTGTAGGTGATCATGTGGAAGGTGGAAAGATAGGAAAATGAAGTCAGAGAGTGAAAAAGGATTTGCAGGAAGGAACGTTTTCTAGGAAACACATGGAAGTCTAATATGCTCAATGATAGCTCTTTCAGGAATCCCACTCACTTGGCACGACAGGGCCCCCACTTAGGGCCTCACCTAAAACAATCCAAGTTCCCAGTGCTCACCTGAGTCCCCCTTCTTGTGTCCCACTGTTATTAACTCCAGGTCCTTTTCCTTTTCATCCCTCCCTCGGGCCCTCTCCCCTTTGCCAGCAACTCTAGCTGTGTGGGACTGTCACTTGTGGGGTGCCGGAGGAATATGAGGGAGGGGCACTAAGCACTGGAGCATGGGCGACATCTAGCCTGGCCCCCACCCTCTCCACCCCATCCTGGAAATGGAGCCTGAGACAAGGACTTGGTCCAGTAAAGTGATTCCATAGAGTGGGGCTGTGGGACTTGGGAGAGGGAAGCAGGGAGGAGGAAAAATGGATACAAGGGGATCCATTTAAAGATCACTGCTGTGGGCACTGGGGGCTCGATTCGGCTTCTGAGAGTCATACAGAATGCCCCCCACAATAGGCTGTGTGAAGAATGGGAGGCTGGCGCATTTATCTGCATCAGCGCTCATCTCCAGTAGCTGAGGGGCGCCCCCCAGAGGCATTAACTGCATTCTATCCCCGCACTTTTACTTCTGGCAGTACTTGTGCAAAAGCCACGTGGTTAGAGCACGGTGCTTATTATAACACATGGTTCAAGGTTCGGCCATCCACCAGACAAACAAACAAACAAAAAAAGTGCAATGAGATACCACTTCATACTCACTGAATGGCTATTTGAAAAAAGAAAAAAAAGATAAGCATTGGAAAGAATGTGGAGAAAACAGAACCCTCGTATATTGCTGGTGGGAATGTAAAATGGTGCAGCTGCTTTGGAAAACAGTTTGTCAGGTTCTTAATTAAACGCAACCCCCCCTTTTTTTATGACCCAGTAATTCCTGTCCTAGGTATAATATACCCAAGAGAAATGAAAGCATGTGTCCACACAAAGACTTGCACAAGAATGTTTGTAATAGATTTATTCAAAAGACAGGGGAAAAAATTGAAATAACCTGAATGTCCATCAGCTGGTAAATGGATCAAGGGTGGTATATCCATACAACGGACTGTTATCCAGCAGTAAAAGGGAACAAGCTACTGATACATGGTATAATATGGAAGAACCTCAACATCATCATGCTAATTGAAAGGAGCCAGACATTTATACACAATGTCCAGAAAAGGCAAATCTATTGAGATAGAAAGCAGTTTAGTGGTGCTTGGGGCTAGAAGTGGGAGTGATTGATTGCAAACGGGCATGAAATGATGAAAATGTTCTAAAACTGGATTGTGGTGATGTTTGTGCAACTTTACTTTTTATAAAAGTCACTGAAGTATAAACTTAAAATGGGCGAATTTCATAGCATGTAAATTGTACCTCAATCAAGCTGTTGTATAGAGGAGGAGAAGCTGACGTTACCCCGACCTTGCCTGGAACTTTCCGCCACAGCTGCAGCTAACATCACATTGGGTGGAGGGATACGCCTGGGACACTAGAGATGTCTAATAGAGAGGTCTTCAGACTTTACATTCAACCCTGTCCTGCTACAGATCAGGAAACTGAGGCTCGAGGCGGGAAGTGACTTGCCCAAGTTCGCCAGCGGCGGTGAATGCCGGACGCTCAGACCCACCCTTCCTCCCTTTTCCCACGGGGCCCCAAGATGGAGACTCTACACACGGACTTCCTACCAATGTCACTTTATTTAGGACACTCTAATGCCAGGGCACGGATCCCCAGTCGGGGCGGGTGGGGGAGCGTGGGAGGCGGCGGGCAGTGCGCTGAGCCCAGGGATCGCGAGAGGGACAGAAGCGGACCCCTCCTCCACGGAGCTTGTCAGCGCTTGGAGAAGTCGCCTCCTGTGGGACAAGTAAGGAGGAGACGGGCTAGCAGATGCAGCAGAGCTGGGAGGGGGGGCTGGAGGCAGCAGGGCAGCACGCGGGGCGGAAGTGGAAGAGCTGCCAGGAGGACGCCCAGGGCAAATGCCGGCTCTGCCACGGCGCTGCACCCAGGCGGCATCAGCGCGCTTCCACCTGCTTCCGCTGCACCCAGGCGGCATCAGCGCGCTTCCACCTGCTTCTCCCTCACGTGCCGCACACGGGACCTCAGGGTACCAGGTACTCCACAAGACCCGGGCACCCACCGGGCACTTCGCATGCACACTCTCACCCAGTCCTCCCAACGAGCCTGTGCAGCGGTATCAGCCCCGTTTAACAGATGAGGCTCAGCAAGGAAATGGATGAGCTGGGATTTGAACCGGGGTTGGCTTACTCCAAACACTCTCCCTCACGTGCCGCACACGGGACCTCAGGGTACCAGGTACTCCACAAGACCCGGGCACCCGCCGGGCACTTCGCATGCACACTCTCACCCAGTCCTCCCAACGAGCCTGTGCAGCGGTGTCAGCCCCGTTTAACAGATGAGGCTCGGCAAGGAAATGGATGAGCTGGGATTTGAACCGGGGTTGGCTTACTCCAAACACCCAAGCTTACGCAAGGGAAAGGGTCGGACGGGAAGAAAAGAAGAACGGAGCGAGGAACGACGTGTGTGTTCCTCAGGCCTGGCTCACAACGTCGGGTCCTCGCCCAGGCCCGCAGCCCGCCCCGGCCACGCCCCTCAGGAGCCCCGCCCCCGGCAAAGCCCCGCCCCCGGCAAGAACCAAGCCCCTCCGAGAGCCCCGCCCCCGACAAAGCCCCGCTCCATCTAGGAGCCCCTCCCTGGACAAGGCCCCGCCCCTCAAGGGACCCCGCCCAGACCCACCCTGGCAGGCGCTGCACTGGCAGCTGTGGATGACCGGCAGCACCACCGGCTCTGTGTGGCCACCCGGACAGCGCAGGTTCAGGATCCGCACGGGGCTGTCGGGGTCCAGGCGGTAGCTACAGCAGTCGCACTGGCTCTGCAGGTACGGCTCCTGGACGAGAGGGGGTGGCTGAACTGGGAGGGGCCAAACGGAGTTTCCCCCCTTCCTTTCGCCTTTCCCATCCAACGGGGGTGTGGCAGAGGGAGGGCCAGATCCCAACTCCTCGCCAAGCTGGGTACCCGGGCCGGGCCGGGGAGGGAAGTGTCAGCACCATGGCTGCATCCTGGTAGCAGGGGAAAGACACAGCTTCTACACCAACAGACTTGCAGTCTAGTTGGAGAGACAGACTAATAATATATGAAACTGCGAATAATGAAGCCCTAATTGCACAATTCTGCACCTACGTGCAAAGTGAGTTCCCACTCCAAAGCAGAGAATTTGATTTAATTTTATCTATAACTATATTTATAATTTTACTTTGAAATATATAGGCAATAATAGTTAATGCATTCATATAATACCAAGTTTTAAAACTACAAAAGGTTATTCAACGAAAAATATCTGCCTCCAATTTTCTATCCCACTTTCAGTTTCCCTCCCCAGAAAAAAATCTCTTTACTTTCTTTCCTCACTCTGTGTTTTTAAAATTCTAAATGTAATTTGAGAAAGCACTCCCAGGAGGTGCAGGGAGTGAAGATTGAGGGGCAGCATCTTTGGGGACCAGGTAGGAAAGCATCTTTGTCTGACAGGACTAAATAACCCAGGCGGCCGAGGCAGGAGGGAAGGATCAGAGTAGAGGGAAAATGAGACCTGGCTCCTGGGGCAGGAGCCGAGTGAGGCTCATTTTCCCAGGAGTCACAGCTCTCCAGGCTCAAGTTTAAGGGAGTCAGAGCCACTGAAAAGATCCTAATGAGCAGGGCTCAGCTTCTGGGTCCAGGCAGAGCAAGGCAGAGTGGAGCCACGTGCCAAGACTCAGAGTCAGCCTCGGGACCTGCTCGTATACCTTGCCAGGCAATGTCTGGGACGATCCTATTTATAAAAACTCTATCCCATCAGAGCTGTCAATTGTATGATGAGTTCTGATTTCAGAGTCTAACCCAGCCCCACCTTGCCCTTCTTTGTTGGTGTCCTGGCTTCTTTGCCTTAAGGGGCACATTGGGTTGAGGGGCATGCTCTGGGAGCAGCGTGCAGCCACAGCAGGAGAAGACCTCCTCATGAGGGGGCTGAGGCACCCAGCCAGGCTACTGGGCCAACCAGCAAGTGTAGACCACAACCTGGTGCAAAGCTCTGACCATCTGTATCCTCAATGCGACTGTTAGCTCTGTGAGCATCAGCCGTGTCCCTTGTGTCCTCTGGACTTTGTCCAGGTCCTACGCTTGCAGCCAGCCCTCTGGCACTGCTGGCTGACCTGACTCCCCTGGGTCTGGGGTCTGTACAGCAGCCCACTGGCTCACCTCAGGCATGACATTGGTGCTGGATGGGCAGTGCCCGCTGCAGTAGCTCACTTCTACATGGTCCAGGTAGCAGGGGCCCTTGGTGAGGTTGCGACGCTCAGTGAGGTGCCTGCAGGAGGCTGACTGCTCCTCTGTGGGGAGGAGCAGGTGAGCGTGGCAGGAGTGGGGGCAAGGAGGTGACTGAGGAGGATTATGGGGGGCGGCTGGGCAGAGCAGTCTGAGGGGAGCACGTTGGGGCGGGGATGGCCAGGCGCTATGTTGCAGCAGGGAGGGGTCTCCACTCCTGTAATCCCCACGGCGGCAGACCAAGAGAGGGCACATGCCAGACTGAAAAGGCCAGGTGTGGGGGTGGTTTGGGAGAAGGAGGGGCGGGGATGGCCAGGCGCTATGTTGCAGCAGGGAGGGGTCTCCACTCCTGTAATCCCCATGGCGGCAGACCAAGAGAGGGCACATGCCAGACTGAAAAGGCCAGGTGTGGGGGTGGTTTGGGAGAAGGGTCCAGACAAGGGAGAAGCATGGTAGGAGGCACCCCAGGTCTCCTCCATACCCAGAGTCTTCCAGCGGCAAGTGGGACAACAGTTCCCTGGCTCCTGCACCAGCACCTCGTCCTGTGGAGGGAGCGGTCCCTAATTGACTAAGCAGGCTGGCCCTGACACACGCGTCCAGCACTGCCTGCCCAGAGACCCTAAGACCAGCCTGGAGGAGCACCCAGGAAGGAGCCAGAGGAGCCACCCCGAGAGGGCAGCAGGGCTGCACTAGTACCTGAGCACAGGTGAGGAGGGGGCAGTGCTGGGTGCAGACACTCCTCCCACTGAGGCAGCGGCAGCTCTCACAGGCCTCCTGCCATTCAGATCCCGGCTGGAGAGAGAGGGATGAGCCGCCTCTTGGTCTCCCCTACTTGTAGACTTTTCTATAATAATATCCCGGATCCCCAAACCCAGCCTGGGAATACCTAGGGCAATGAACTTGGATTAGAGTCTCAGGAAGGAGATGGACTGTTGGAGCCAGAGCCAGGTGGTCCAACCCAGGGCCAGAGACCGTCTCAGTGATGGTCAAGCCCTACCCACTGCCACAGGGAGAGAGTGGGGGTGGGGGGTGGCAGTGGAGTTACAGACACCAATTCAGTAGATGGGGAGGCCTGGGGCCAGGAAGGGGTGGGTGGTAGCAGAGGGGGGTATGGTGTCTCACCAGGTGGGGTCGTCCACGGTGCCAGCACTCGCAGCGGTCTGCAGGCACGCAGGGGCCCGCCTGGCTGCGGAAGTGCCCTTGCTGGCACACGCAACCCGGGGCCTGTGCTGCGCTGCAGTTGCTCTGAGTCTCTGTGGTGTTCACCTCCCGGCATGTCCGCTCACAGGGCCCCAGCTCCCCGGGGACCACCTGCTGCCACATTTCTTCAGGGGGGCACTCTGCCAGGCAAGACCATCCAGCCCACCTCTCAGATCAGCCCTGGATCCAGCCTCCCTAGCTGGGCGCCCCTCGCATCCCACCTCCCCTTCTCATGTGCTGCCTCCTCGGTTCCAGCAGCTTCCTCTTGCTCTTCTCCACCCACCCAAACACTAGCTGGGCCAAGGCAAAGGTCTTGCCTCCTCCAGAAAGCCTTCCCTGACCAGTCCTGTTCACCCCAGCCTCTCCATTCTCAGCACTGATGTCACATCTTGTTGGTGCAGTCTGCTTGTCAGAGACCCGAGAGACCATCTCCTGTGTCTACCTGTTCCCACGGGTGGTCTGCCCTACCAGCCAGGCTGGGAGTGCTGGGGACTAGCCGTGCCTTGTGTTTCTGCATCCACAGAGCCTGGTGTGGCAGAGTGGGGCACACAATGGGTGGGCCCTTGGTCTGAATTGGATGGGGCAACACTGCATAGGGCAAACACTGCCAGGCCAGGCCCCTCATTTCCGCTGGCCCCTCTGGACCTCAGTTTTCCCATCAGCAGGGAAAGAGGCTTCCACTTCCTACATTGCTCACAGCCCAGGCTCAGTGTGCACACCACGTACTTGATGGACAACCCCCGAGAGGGTGGGCCATGCTGGGTGCCTAGAGAGCCCTGGGCGGGGGTCCCAGCTCAGGAGGGGCTTCCAGAAGGTGATAATTTGTCTAGAATGTGTGTCGGGCTCTTATCCCATCCTCAGGGCCAGCCCATCCCTGGCTTTGGAGGGCCAGCAAGACACAGACAGCCACATCTCACCTTGACAATCAGTGAGGGAGCAGCTGAAGGCCCCACCTTGGCAGACACTGGGAAGACAGGAACAAGCGCTCAGATGCCTTCCACGCCCCCTCCCCACCCCCATCCTCGGCAACCCCTTACTCCATCCCTGCTCCCCACCCCTGGCCCATGGGCTCTCACCAGCGGGTGCAGTTCTGGGTTAGCACACTCCCTGGGGGCAGCTCCCGGGCCTGCTCTTCGAGGGTCAGGGTGAGGCCCCAGGGCAGAGAGAGCTGGGTGCAGGGGCAGGCGGCAGGGGGCACGCACGTGTTGTTGTGCAGCAGCTGAGTTGGGCAGGCTCTGTCACACTTGTGCCACCGCCTCTCCCCTCCCCACCTGCCCGCTCCCCCACATGGGAGTCAGGGCACAACACTCCGTACCCACCTGCTCTCCGGGGCAGCCACAGCCAGGCTGGCAGGGCTCCCGCACACAGATGGTGCCAGGCTGCAGGTGCGAGCAGAAGCGTGGGCACAAGGTGGCACAGGCGCTGAGCACCTGGCCAGGGGGGCACTCTGTGGGGAACATAGATCATGAGGTGGGAGGGACCTGGAATCTGTGTCCCAGGAACGGGCTTCCTTGGACCCCCACTCCCCGGTCCCACCTGGCTTCCTTGGACCCCCACACAGCTGGGACAGGGCCTAGGCTCAGCAGCAGTGGAAGGGAGAGGGGCACCTCCCACCCAAGGCGCTCACCAGGGCAAGGCTGTAGGTTACATTCCCGCTGTTGCTCTGTGTCCTGGGCCTGGCATGGTGCCCCCCCAGGACCCTTTTCACAGCTCCGATGTCGCTCCATGGTGCCCCCACCACAGGGAACTGAGCAACTGCTCCAGGCTGACCAAGTCCCAAGAACTGGACACTCATGGAGTGGGCACACCAGGGACCCGTTGACACAGGTGCTATGGACAGGGGTGTGCAGAAAGGACCCAAGCCCCGAGTCAGTAATGCCCATAAACCCTGATCTGCAGACACCTCCTGCCCACAGCTCCCCTGGCCCTGGCTTGGCCATACCAGTTTTTGCAGTCCAGCTGCACCACCTGGGTTGGGGCCAGCTCCCAGGAAGCATTGGCACTGGGGAGGCCACAGCGGCAAGAGGAGATTGGCACGCAGCGCCCGTCCTGTACCAGTTGGCCAGGGGGACAGCGGCAGCCTGGGGGTGGGGTGGGGAGGACAAACAAGGTCCAGTGCTCAGGCAAGGCTCACACGATGGATCCCTCTGGCAACTAGATTGAGTCCAAAGCCTGGTCTTTGCGATATCTCCCACCACCCATGCACAGGAATGGGCCACTGGAGCTTGCCCTGTGTGTGGGCACCACCTGGTAACCCTTCCAGCCACCTGTGAGCATCTTCATGGACACGGCCGGTCTTGATTGAGCCTCACTCTATGCAGGACTCAGAGCTGGTTGCTGAAAGTGACCCAAGGATCCACTTTCCTGCCCTATAATTCATGGTCCAGCAGTCTGAACCTCCCCCCACCTCCCATCCCCACCCAAGGTCACACACTCTCTGGGAGCAGGAGGTGGTGAGAGAGGCCCAGCCTCCCCAGAACTCCCAGGTTGGGAGGTGAGTGGCCAGCTACCTGGGCGGCAGGGTCCCTGCAGACACTGCACGCGGTCCCAGAGGTCAGCGCAGCTGCGAGGGCACTGGTTGGCACAGTCTAGGGTGAACACTGTGTCCCGGGCCTCGCAGCTCTCCCCTGGGGACCAGAAGGTAGGAGTGTGTGCTGGGGGACACTGTTGGGCCCCCAGGAGGGCCCTTTCACTGCACACCTCTGGGCAGAGGCCACAACCTTCTCAGGTGCCATCCCCAGATGTTCCAGTCCGGCCCCTCCTCCAGGTGTTAGGATGGGAGTTACCTGGGCAGGACGCTAGGTTGCAGCTCTCAGTCTGAGCCCATGGCCCCTGGCAGCCTCCTCCAGGGGGACCCCCTGCCTGTCTCCAGCGCAGCCGGAATCCCCCACCGCAGGGCACCTGGCAGGGGCTCCAGGGCCCCCAAGGGCTCCACTGGCACGAGTCTGGGGAGGGTAATGTGGAAGTCAGCGCCCAGGCCCCTCCCTGCCTGCCTCCTGCCTCCACTCCAAGGCCTTGGGCTCCCCTATGTGCACTCTGGCATGCCTGAGGCCCGCTGTACTGCCTTCTGGTTCTTTCTAGCTGCTCTGGCCCTAGCCCAGCTTCAACCCAGCAGGCCCTAGAGGCAAGTAGGAGGCCCACTGACTACTGTGCCCTGGAGTGAACTCCATGGCCCAGCCGTACTGGCTAGGTCGCCCCCACCACACTCTAGGTCCCCCACTGCCCTGCTGGCCTCCACCCCTCCCCATTACCACGGCAGGTTCCAGGGTCGGGGCAGAGGCGTTGCTGGCTAAGGGGTGCGGTGCAGAGGTGAGGGTCTCCGGCCCACGGCCTCCCTGACTCAGGGTCCAGACAGAGGCGGTGGCGGTGCTGCTCCGAAACCAGCATGGGGCCCGAGGTTGAGGTGAGGCCGGCTGAGTCGTGGGGCCAGTGCCCCTCTAGGGCAGTCCTGGAGGCAGGGGCCAGGGTGCTGGGGGGCAGGCAGGGCCCACAGGGCGACCACTCGGACCAGCCGCTCAGAGGCAGAAGACCTACAAGGGCAGCATGTGGGTGCCCTTCCCAGTGCCCCTTGCCCTGACCCAGAGACCCCATGGACAGACAGGACGGCTCAGGTTTATGACCAGGAAGGGGTGGAAACAGGACAGGCTGAGGGACGTGCGGGGGCAGTCTGTCTTGGACTGTCCCAGTCTTAGCACTGAATGTTCTGCATCCCGGAAACCCCTCAGTCCCCAGCGAGTGGGGACAGTTGTCTCCCTAGGCCAGGGTTACCTTGACAGCCCTGGCTGGTGCACTGGAGCTCTCCACGCCGGCATTCACTGTGGAGGGAGGGGTCAGGGTGGGTTCTGGGAAGCAAGACCTGGCCTGGAGCCGGGGGCTCACATCGGGGTCACTGAGCTCTGGTGCATGTGGGGCATGATGAGGAGCTGCAAGGGCTGGCATCTTGGGGCCCACTGCCCAGAGGCTGGGCTGGGCCCGTGGAGCTTAACTTGGCCCTTTCTGCCTGGGTCAAGCTGCTCCTGGGGGAACCCCTGCCCCACTCCCTGGCCCCAGCCTCCGCCTCCCCTCGGCCATCACTCACCACTCCTTACAGCCCAGCTGCAGGCGGTCCCCTGGGGCCAGGGGCACCCTGGCTCCCTCTCCTGAGGTGTGCCAGCAGTTACACTGCTCTGGGGGGATGCAGCCCCCAGCCTGCTCCAGCAGCCCCTGTGTGGAAGGAGAGACAGGGACGGGGCTTTGTGGTCTGTGTCGCCCGAATGTTCAGCACCGTGGCCAGCCAGCAGCAGGTGCACACGCATGTTGCTGAGTGAATGGATGGGCAAATGAACACAGGCTGGGAAAAGGCACCAAGTACCAAGGGGTCTGGAGGAGGCGGGGGTCACCATGGGCATCATGGGGGGAGGAAGTGTGGGAGTGTGGACAGAGGACCCCCTTCTCCTTGGGAAGCTCCCCCAGCTCTCACCTTGGGGCAGTAGCAGCCAGGCTGGCAGGGCGGCAGGTCCTGGCAGAGCTGATGGCTCAGGTGTGTGGCACAGAGCCCAGAGCAGGGAGAGCCACAGGCCTGGAACTGGAAGGGAGGCGTGCAACTGTCCTCTGGGGGGCAAGGAGAAGGCAGGCTGCTGGGGAAACGGCCCAGAGACATGCTCTCCCCTGCAAGCCCAGAGCACATACTGCGTGGTCCCACTGAGGCCCCTTGGGGTCAGCCAGTGAGAATACAAGACTGCCCCCCTGCTGCAGGTCAGTACAGACCAGTGTCCACCATCTGGCACCCACTCAGCCCCTGTGGGTGCCCCCAGGGAAGGATTAAGATGGGTTGGGCCTTGGAGAGGCAGGAACCTGCATAGGGGCGGGGGCTGCAGAGGTTAGGGGTTGGCTCCAGGGACTGGCAGAGGGGGACAGAAGGGCGGAGATGGGCGGCAGCTGCAACAGGGGGTGGGCAAGGCATGCTGTCCCTGGGGCAGGGGCCACAGCTACAAGGGACAAAGCCATAATTGGGCCAGCAGCTGCAAAGTGTGAAAATCATGGTAAGGACTTGGGGGGAGTAGCTGGGATGAGAGAGTAGCTGGGGGAGGGAGTCACTGGGTGCCAAGGGCAGGCGGGCAACCACTCTGAGGTCCTGGGGCAATGGGTCTGCTCTGAGAGGAGCTGGGAGTCCCCGTGGGGACCCTGGAGGCTCTGCCCTGCTCAGCTCCCTGGCGTCTTGCTCCTGGGCCTCACCAGAGCAGTTGCGGAGGAGGCAAGGCCGGAAGTGGCCATCCAGACGCGTGCAGGGGGGGCCCTCTCCAGCGCCTCCGGGGGCTGGTCCCTGGTGTCGGTAGCGCTGCTGCACCAGCACCTGGCACGAGCAGCGTGTCCAGCTGCTCCAGCTGCTCCACACGCACTGCTCTAGGGATGGGGGAGGGCGTGTCAACAGGGGGCCTCTCTGGGCTCCCCCAGCTTCTCCCTTACCTGCCCTCCACTCTTGCCCCAGCCCTAGCCAGGACCCAGCACAGGAAGAACGAGAGGGAACCAGGAGTCCATAAAGGCCCCAGCTGGCTGGGTTCCCTCTCACCTGCCAAGGGGGGAGCACAAAGGCTCTGAAGGGAAGAGAAGGTGGGAGGAGAAAAGGAGAGAAGCAAAATGTTGGGGAATAGATCTAGATGTATTTGGGGGGGATAGTCTGGGGGTTGGGAAAATCTGCATTGTTCCCTGAATTTCCCAGGGTAAGAAAACAGGGGAGGGGCTTCATTCCCACACACACTCACCTGGGCAGGGCCCTGGGTAGCAGGCCTGGGTGTCCAGGTGGAGGAAAGTGCCATTGCAGGTGAGGTCTGCCTGGGCCAGCAGGCAGGGGCAGGACCCAGAGCGGGAAGCCAGACCTGGGCCGCAGCTGTGGGAACAGGGCCCCCACGGGCCCCAGGAGCAGGCCTCCAGCAGCCCTAGGCACGGCTGCAGCTCACAGCGCTGGGTCTGGGTGTTGGGGCCCTGGCAGGGTGGCTCCCCATGGCGAGGGGCTGGGGCCAGGCAGGCCCGGGTGCGGACCTGGTTTCCACCTCCACAGGAGACAGGGCAGTCAGACCAGGGGGACCAGACCGTCCAGGCCCCGGGCACTGTGGGAGGACACAGCTGAGCTTAGAGGAGTTGGAGGGAGCAAGGGCCCAAAGCACCAGCTCAGGTCCTTCATGGCACAGAGCATGGCAGTTGGGTGGAAGGAAATATGGGACACAGAGTAGATGGAAGGCAAGGCATATGGCAAGTAGGGTGGGCTGAGGTGAGGATCAGGATGAATCCCAGACCTGCACACTCGATGTCTTCGCAGATCACGCCCTCTGGGGTGCAGGAGCTGGGGGAAGAGCCCAGACTCAGTGACCCATCTCTCCAGCGGACAGTCTGGGTCACCCTTCCTGGCCCTGCACTTACCACTGCTGGCACTCTCCCTGTAGCCAGCTGTCCCCCAGGGTGCGGGGGCGGGTGCCCTGCAGGCACAGGGGTGGGCACGGGGACTGAGGGCAGGGCTGGCTCTGGGACTGCTCTTCCCGACACTCTGGGGCCCACGAGCCCGATGTGGAGGACCTGGGTGGAGCCAGAGCAGAGGATGTGAGAGGTGTCCCGGCCCTTCATCGCTCCTCTGCCTCCTAGTGAGACGTGCCAATGGCAAACCCCAGGTGGGCACGTGGGGCCCACGAGCCCGATGTGGAGGACCTGGGTGGAGCCAGAGCAGAGGATGTGAGAGGTGCCCCGGCCCTTCATCGCTCCTCTGCCTCCTAGTGAGACGTGCCAATGGCAAACCCCAGGTGGGCACGGGGGGGTGGCTAAGGGAAGACCAAGGCTCAGGTTGGTGCAAAGTCACCAGTGAGGGCAGGACCAGGATCTCTATGTCAGAAGGAGATGGTGCCAGGCAGGCAGAGGGAGGCCCGGGGTGGGAGAGGGACACGTAGTCTCGCCCAGCCACATACCGGAAGCGGCTCTGCTGCCCTCCGGGGCCACACGAGTGGCTGCAGGGACTCCAGGCAGACCAGCGGCTCCAGGCGCAGTGCGTGGGGGGTGGGCAGGGCTGCGCTGTGCAGGAGAGCTGCCCGTCCTGGCAGGAGCAGTTGTTGCAGGCGTCCTGGTGCTGGCTCCCTGGGGCCCAACTGTGGCCCCGGGCATCTGTGCACTCACAGTGCCCAACTGGCACGCAGCTGCCGTCCTGCTCCAGGGACCCTGTGGGGAGGGGGCCCTCATGGGCTGGCGCTGGCATCTGTGGGCTCCACCCACCTTCCCACTGAGCTGCCCTGACAGGAATGAAAGGCCGGAGGCACCTACCCTTGGAGCAGCGGCAGCCACGCTGGCAGGCCTGGCCATCCTGACACACGACTCCCTCCTGGAGGTCTGTGCAGCGGCGAGGGCAGCGGTTGGCACAGCTGACCACCTCCATGCCCGCTGGGCAGCCCTCCTCTGAGCAGACGAGAGGCCCAGAGTCAAGGGGACCTGAACCCCAGGGATCAGAAACCCTCCCCCTGCCCCATCAAGGACCCCCTTACCTCCATGAAGCATGGGACCCATCCTTTCCCCCATGTTGGTGCCCATGGAAACACAGGGGACTTGGGGAGACACTGAGTTGGGTCATTCTCAGTAGACAGTGAGTTCCTGTCAGCTACCTGTGAGTTCTCAGCACCTAGCCTGGTTCCCAATTGATGCTGAGCTGGACTGAATTTGTGCATCTCAAAAGCCAATATTCTCACCTAGAGCCTCCTTTGTGTTCCTCCAGAGGGGGTGGGAGTATCCAGGTGGGTGGGGGTTTCCTAACAGAGGCGGTGGTCCTAGAGGAGCCAAGGTCCTGGGGCTGGAGAGCTTGGAGGAGCACTTGGAGGAGGACCTAGGGGAGCGGGGGAGCACTATGGCCCCTCTGGCTCAGGCACACTCCTGACTGTGACTCTCAAATCCTCCAAATCTTGACAGGGCTGGGTGGCTCTTCAGGAACTGGAGGGTGGGGAAAGGAGCTCTACCCTGGGGTGGGGGTGGGGGGGATTCCCGCAGCTCAGCCCTGGGCCTCGGCACAGGTGAGACACACACGGGGAATCCTCGTGCAATGTCCGATCCAGCCGTCTATCCCTACCGGGTCTCAGTTTTCCTCGTGGTGCTGTGGGGATGAAGTTAGAGGGGTGGGGAGAGCTCTGCAGAGCAAAGCCCAGGAGGAAGGGGAGGATCTGTCCCCATTACTGTACCACAGGGCTCGGGATTGCAGAGCCGGGTGTGGTGCCTCTCCCCAAGACAGGGGGCACCCCCGTTCTTGGGTGGGGGGCTCGAGCAGCTGCGACTCCTCAGGGATCGGCCCCCCCCACAGCTCCGGTCACACCAAGACCAGGGGCTCCAGCGTGACCAGCCCCCGGGCACTGTATGGGAAAGAGAACGGCTGCGTGAGTGGTGGGCTGAGGCAGGGGGGCCTCTCCCACAGGTCCCACAGCCCAGGCCGGGATCTGGTGTGAGAGATGGCAGTGCCACACAGGCAGGCATACTGCTGCCAGGGGCTTCCCAGGGTAGGGCAGACCCTGGGGCACGCCCTGGTCCTCCCAGCCCACCTCACCTGGGCAAGCGCGCAGGCTGCAGAAGCGGCGCTCCTGGTAAGCAGTGAGAATGTCGGGGCACCAGTGCCCCCCGGGCCCTGGGGGATGGTACGCCCGCAGGCGGCGCTGCTGGCCCACCCCGCAGCTGCGGGAGCACGGTTCCCATGGGGCCCAGGCCGTCCAGGAGCAGTTCCTAGCCCCGCAGCCAGGGCTAGGGCACAGGGACAGCTCTGCAAGACAAAGCGGAGCTGCCACCAGCCCGGCTGCATGGAATCCGCCCCAGCCTCTCCTCTCTGCTGCTAGCTCAGGCGCAGACCTCCCACCTGGGCCGGCTGTGACTTCACCCAGATCTTTGAGCTCCTGTTCTGGATCTAATGCTGTTGCCTGGCTTTGGCAACTGGGCCTCAGTGTCCCCCTTTCTCACAGGAGACAGTAATCCCAGACTCACAGGGCTGCTGAGGGATTTGGCTGGGGCTTTAGGGGAGTGTTAAGCACACATATGAGCAAGACCAAGGGATTTGCTGGAAGTTGGCAGAGAGCACCCAGCGCCTGGAGTTAGACACTGATTTGAGATCAGACATCAGCATTAAAAAGTAATCACTGTTTGAGGGGGTGTCAGATGTTGGGATTTGGGGACTGGACACCAGCCGGGGTTCGGAGTTGAGGACGTGGGCGGGGTCAGAGGTGGTTGAGGCTGGAAGGTGCACCTGTACACGAGGGCAGGTTGCAGGGGCGCTCCTGCCAGGGGTCCCCCACGGTGCAGTTAGCCAGGCAGAGGCGGGTGCGGCTGCGCCACGCAGGGTGAGAGAGGTCTGTGCAGCTGTGGGAGCAGGGGGACCACGGGGACCATGGGCCCCAGCCACCTGCAGGGAGGGAGGAAAGGAAGGGCGCCTGCTGCTGAGCGAGCCCTGGGCTCCGGCCTCTCATGGAAGCAGGACTGGGGAGAGAGAAGGCCCTGGGCTTGCTTGCTCTGCCCAAAGGAAGGCCACGTGGGAGAGGTACAGGGAGTCTGGGGCTACCTGGAAGGCTTGTCACTGGCTCCACCGTGGACCTTTCAGCCCCTGTGGCAAAGAAAACCCTGCTCAGAAATGTTTCTGAGCCCACAGTGCAGTGGGACCACATCCATGGCTGGTGGCCAGCGCTCCGAGCCTGTCACTGTGTGGTCCAGCCTTCACTCCAGGACCCAAGCACAGCACTTTGTCGTGGGATCAAGGCCTTTGTTTAAGTTCCTGCTGTCTGGCAGTCCTTCCCTTCCAGTGCTTGCTGAAGTTCTCAAAACCCTCCACATACTGCCTCCTCCAGGTAGCCCTCCTAGACTGCTCCTCTAGGAGAATTCGTTCCGCACCCCCACCCCCACCCTGCCCCTGCATTTTCCACAGCTCATGCTTTCTGCAGAGCTCACCACAGGCCAAGATGGGTTATCTGAGCCTCTGAATACCAAGGTCAGGGGCCTTCCCCTCCCCTGTACACACAGTTTGGAGCATTTGGCAAGAGCTCTAGAAATGGTGGCTGAATGTACCTGAATAGAAGAAAAGTCTAGGGATAGAAGGTGAGAGGAAGAAAGCTCTAGAGAGAGCAAAAGGGACAGACAGACTGGAAAGGACAAAGGGCAGGCTAAAGCAGATTTGGCTGCCCAGTGCCTTTCTAACCTGAGCCCTGCCCACCACCTTCCTGCTTGCCTTACCAGGACAGTCTGGGCTGGGGCAGTACTCAAGGTCCTGGTGGGGCCCGTGGCAGCCCTGGCCAGTGGGAGCTGGCGTGGGGTGCACACACTGGCGGCTGCGGGTGCGGGTGCCCAGTCCACCACAGGAGCGGGAACATGCGCTCCATGGGCCCCAGGGGCCAAAGCCGCTACGGGCCTTGGAGCAGTCCTCCATGGAGCAAGACAGCTTCCCATGTGCACAGGAGCTGGGGAGAGGGCACGGAGGTGAGGAGCAGAGCAGGACGAACTGGGAGAAGGGTGTGGGCAAGGGTCCTGAGCCCCAAAAAGTGAGAAGATGGAGCCAGGTTAGCCCACGGCAGGTGGTGGGCAGAGGGCAGAACCAGGCTCCCTGTCCTCTCACCCTCTAACCCCTTCCCTCCATCCCTTCCCAGCCCATCCCCACACTTGTCGACCCCCTCACCAGTTGCTGCAGCCTGTACGTAGCATCTGGCCTGAGGCTAGTTCATCTCCAGGCCCAAAGAGCTGACCGCCCTCTCCCAGGAAAGGTGGGTGCTCCCCCGGGTCAGTGCTCGCGGCTGCCAGCTCCTCCAGCAGTGAGGCCGTCAGTGCACAGGGGCACTCCTGGAGGGGGGCGGGCAGAGGAGACAGTGCCATGGCACAGGCCAGCCACCAACTGGAGCCCCTGTACACCCTCTAGGGACACTTGGGGGAGGGAAGCAATAGGGGTGGGGAGGACAGTGTAAGGACCCAGAGAAGGGCTCTGGGCCCAGGAGAGCACTTCTGGGAGCACGTCAGGGGGTGAAGGCACCAGGAGAGGTGTGTGGTCCATGGGCTTTCCTGCACAGAGCACTTAGCAGGACGTAAGCAGGGGTCAAAAGAGACCCTTATAGGACAGGCTTTGTTGGGGGCAGGAAGAGCCTCAGCCAAGAAGAGGGACATCCAAGCTTGAGTCCAGCTCTGCCGCTCACTGTCTGTGTGACCTTGGTGTGTCCCTTCCCCTCTCTGGGGCTCAGTGTCATCATCTCTAAGTTGAGGTGGGAACAGGTGACTGCTTGGGTCCCTTCTGGCCATGGTATTCTGGGACTGTGGCTGGAGAGAGGTCTCGGGGATGCTGGCTTCAGGATTAGGAAAGGAATCCCCAGTGCCTGGGGGCTCAGCCCAGCAGAATCGGCACCTACCTGCATCCAGACCCACAGCAGGAGACAGAGGGATCTGGAGCCAGGTAGAGTGGAGGTGAGGGGCATGACAGGGAAAAGAGGCAGTGGAGACCCCCGTCCCCTGTGGTGGACAACAAGGGAGGTGAGGCTGGGTCAGTGGGGCATGGGGTGGGGCCCACGTGGACCTGGCAGAGCCAGGTGTCGAAGGGCCAGAGGGCACACACCGCACCAAAAGGTCAGGGGCTGCGCTGGAACCCTGTGGGTGGCTCTGAGCCGCAGGTGGGTGCACTGGGAGGCTGCGTGGCCTCGCCTTCCACTGTGGGTGCCCTAACTCTGCCTGCCCTGACGCTGCAGCCAAGGCTCGGTCAGCTGCCAGCCCGCGCGCTGCTCAGGGTCACAGGAGGAAGGGGCCACGGGGTCTGCAGGGGTGATGAGCTGACAGGTGGGGGGGTGGGCAGGGCCCTGGGCTCCTAGCTGGCTGGGTGCTGACCTGGACACAGGCCAAGTGGTGTTGCAAGGTGCCTTCAGGGCAGTGACAGCCCTCCTCGCAGCTATCGGAGAAGCAGCCCATCTGTTGTGTGACGTGCGCACAGGAGAAGGGGCATCCCCCGCCGGGCGGGCACTCGCGGTACAGACGGCCGGCCGGGCAGCCTGCCTCTGAGGCAGCACCGTGTCAGTGCCCAGCTCCAGCCCACTGCCCCGCTACCTATGCCCACCTTTTCTGTGGCCTGCTTTTTACTCCCAGTGCCCATCCTCCTGCCCTAGACAGTGCCCATCTGCCTGTCACAGGCTCCCCAACCACCCGGCTGTTTCCTCCTCTGCTTGCCCGTCACTGGCCGGGGAAAGGGCAGGTGCGGGGATGGGGAAGGAGAGGTCAAAAGGCGCCTGTCAGTTGGTCACCTGTGGCCTTGAGGTCAAAGGCCAAGATGGGAATCAAAGGTAAGTGGGAGTATCAAGGGCAGACGCTGGCTGGGCTCACCTCTGCAGACCTGGGTGCTGCAGGTGCGGCTTTGGCGGGCTGGCCCCGGGCAGGGCGGACGGGCGCAGCGCCGGGAGCGCAGCTGCTCCCCTCCCCCGCATGAAACACTGCAGGCCTCCCAGGGGCCCCAGGAGGTCCACATGCCAGGACCAGGGCAGCCCGGCATCTCCTGGCACTGCAGGATGCCTGCCACACAGGTGCTGGGAACAAGGGAGGGGGCTTCAGAGACAAGGCCTGGCCCACTCCCCTGAGGGCTCTGCAAGCCCCCTCCCCACTTCTATCGGCTTACCAGTTGTCACAAGGCCCAGTCACCACCTCTCCAGGTTCCAGGCTTTCCCAGGAACTGAGCCCAGACCCTGCTGACCGGCTCTGGTTCTCAGGGATCCCTGAGGGACACAGGAGTAGGGGTGAGGACCCTAGACAGCTCAGCACCCTGCACCGATCCCTCCTGCTCCCCCACTGCCTTCTATTCCTCTCATTGTCATCCTCCTCCCCATGGTGCCCTGTGTCCTGGACGAGGGAGATGAGAGCTCCAACCTGGGCCATGCAGGATGCGTGGGGATGTGTGAGGAGGCCGATGCAGGGGACACTAAGGCCCAGAGAACTAGAGGGGCCAGTTGCTTGTTCCCAGCCTGCAGCCCCAGGTTGGGCCCCATGGCCAGGGGCACAGGGGACAGGCAGGACAGCATTGCAGTACTTGTGGACTAGCGAAGGTGAGGGAGGCACTGACCTATGGCTCCAGGCTGGTACTGGCAGCGGCAGAGAGCTGGGGGCACACAGAGCCCATCCTGGAACAGCTGACTGGGGGGACACCCACAGCTGGGCTCGCAGCCTGTGGAGCCTGGCTGGCATACATTCCCGGGGGACAGGTCTTGGCAGGAGTGGGGGCAGGGCCGCCCACAAGGGAGCAGGCTTTGGCCACCTCCGCAGTCTACAGCAGGGGGTAAGCAGAGAGGACAGGTCCTGAGGGATGTCTAGCACTCAGGTGACAAGACCTCTGCCACACCCACCACCTGCTCAGACCTGCCACCTGTCCAGGTCCATGGGTGACTGACCTGAGGGCTGTCCCTCGCAGTGATATGTGTGTGGGGGTCAGAAGTCAGAGTTGACATCTCTTTAGACATACAAGGGCCCCCCCAGACCTCACCAAAGGTCTCACCTGTGCATTGGGTGGAGTTGTCCTGACAAGGGCGACTCTGCATGTGGCCTCCAGGGCAGGGCCTGCCTCCCTCAGAGGTGGGAGGCCGGCTGCATGCTCGGCTCCGAAGGGACTGCCCCAAGCATGCATCACAGGGAGACCACGGTCCCCATGGGCTCCAGGCTCCGTCCACTGTGGGAGAAAAAGAGAATCACCCACCTCAGGAGGCCCAGGAGACCCCAGGCTATCAGGGTTGGAGCAGACATTGGGGCCTGCAGCGGAAGGGGGCACCAAACCTGGGCACGGGGCAGGGCTGGGGCAGGGCTCCTTCTGATGCTGGGCGCCGGCCCCCCCAGCTTCCCCGGGGCATGGGGCGCCCCCATGCTCAGGAGCGGGGCAGGCGCAGGCCCTGGAGCGGGTCCTCATCTGACCCCGGCAGGGCTGGGAGCATGCTGTCCACTCCGACCACGGGCACCAGCCTCCAGGCACTGCGAAGAGAATGGTAGGCACTGGAGCGTAGCCTATCCACTCCCCAGTCCCAGGCCCCCTCTGTGACCAGGGCCACCTCTCACCTCCCTCCCAGCTGGGCACGTACCTGGGCAGGGCAGGTCCGTGCAGTTCAGCCTCCCCTCCAAGCAGGTGCTGGGCAGGGAGTGCAGACACGGGAGGAAGAGGCAGCAGCTCAGTCCTGCCCAGGGCCCCCCACACCCCGTCTTGGCTGCCTCTTACCTCCCCTCACCCCTGCACTCCCCGGTTCCCTTCAGGTCCCAGGTCTGTGCCCCCTCTTCCCGCTCTCCAGTTCCCTGGCCCACTTAGTTGGTGTGTTCTACTGGGGGATGACAGCAGGTGACCTGCAGATGACCGTGGGACTGTGGGAGCAGTGTCCTGCTGCTCCCGCCCAGCCCCTTCCTCCTCCTGAGCACAGGCACAGCCCTCAGCAGACACGTGGAGCTGCCCACCTCAGTTTCCCCACCTATCAGACAGGGGTCACGGCGCCTGCGCTGCATCTTTACGGGGACTGTGGGGGTCTAGTGGGCCGTCAGCTGAGACTCAGGTGCACAGCTGCCCCTGCTGGCACCCCTGCCTCCTGCCACGGCGGCCCCTCACCAGTGGTTGCAGCCGTCGGGCCTCGCCAGCAGAGTGCCCGGGCGGTGCCGCTCTCCGGTCAGCAGGTCCAGGCAGGTGCAGTGACCTGGCCGCACACACACGGCCCCGTCGGCACTCAGCACCTGGCCCGGGGGGCAGTAGCAGCCGGGCTCACAGCGCCACACGCAGTGCTGGGGGGACAGCAAGGGACAGCTCTGGTCAGTAGAATGTAGGGTCTGAGGGGCTGGGCGGGGGAGGCCAGAGAGGTCAGAGGCTTCGTGTTTTAAACACATTTATGCCTTGAAGCTCTGTGAAGAAAGGCAGGAAGGGGAACAACCGGCCGGCCCTGCGTTTCCTTTGGAGATGCGGAGTCCCTGGGGGAGGAGAGGAGGGAGGGCAGACTGACAGGGGTCCCCTGCAGCCCCGCAGAGGGGATCTGGAGACAACCGGGCGTCCTCCAATTGCAACACCTGGGATCCGAGGCACGCCCCACACCTAGAACTTAGGGAGCAGGGAACCCAGAAAGCTGGAGGGGTGAGGGAGGCAGTTGGAGAAGGAGCCCGGTACCTCCTCCTCGTCCTCCTCCCTGCCCGTGGCCGGGAGCCTCCCCTTCCCATGCCAAGGCCTCGCAGCACCACCTTATTCTTCTCAGCTCTTGTCCTGCTGTCCATGCTTTGGTTCATGTCTGTCTCCGTGGGGACAGGGACCCTGCCTGTGTTTGCCTCCATGTGTATCCACGGTGCCTGGGCGGACACTCGGTAAGTACTCACATGCACATCCCAAAATGCCCATGGCGTGTAAGATGATACAATGGGGGGACGTCCCCCTTCCTCTGTGTTTATGCTATTTTTGTACTAAAAGTTTTAGTGTGAGAAACGCTTGCTGTACTGAAGACACGGGCTGCTGGTTGAGGCGAACTCCCCCTGAACAAGACGGAGGGCCTGGTGTGCGCTGCCTGTGAGCTGAAGCCCAGCTGCCATGAGCCTAGAGCCACACCCTGCCCTCCCATAAGTGACCCTAGGGTCAGAGGTCAGGTGGAAGTGCAGAGGGAGCCGGACTCACCACTAGGTCATCACAGGAGCGAGGACAGGGGGGTCCGCAGGGGCTGTACTCGGCCCCTTCTATGGCAGTGCAGTTGGTCACTGGGGGGGAACGCAGGTAACAGGATGGGCTTAGAGCTGTGTGGGGCCACCCGCCTGGCCCATCTCCAGCTTCTCCTCCTCTGCTCCTGGACCCCACCCCTGTCCCCTGTCCCTGGAAAGTACCTGGGCAAGGCAGAGCCTGGCAGGCCTCCCCCTGGGCCCGAGGCCCCTCACAGTAATTCCCCAGTCCCTGGGGTGGGGGCTGGTCGCAGGCTCGGGTCCGGCTCCGCAGGCCTCCCCCACAGCTCCGGCTACAGCTGGACCAGGGCCCCCAAGGACCCCAGCCCCCAGCTCCTGGAGGACAGCAGAGGAAAGAGTGGGAGGGGCTTGGCTGAGGCTGGGGGCAGCCGGTGTCAGATGGTGGCCCAGTAGGTACCACTCCCACTCCACAAGAGGGGCCAGTCAGGCAGGGCCGGGTGCACACTCACGGTCACACCCTGGCAGGAGACACGGCTCCTCCTCAGCCTCCGGGCCTGGACAGACAGGCGTGGGCGTGGCTGGGGGGGACAGCAGAGCCACGCTGGATGGTGCCACGCTGGGGGCCCTGGCACAGAAGCGGTGTCGGTGGCGTCGGGCAGGGCCGCAGGAGGCTGAGCACTCACTCCACGGGGTCCAGGGTGACCATGTGGGCTGACCTGGGGGGTGCACAGGCCGGGGAGGGCAGGAAGAAGGTGGGCGTGCGCGGGCTGGAGAAGCCCACCCAGCACGGGCAGAGCCCCTTCTCCCTCCCCCCGCCCCGGAGTGCTCCCCCCAGCCTCAGCCCAGGCCCAGTGCTGCAGCCAAGGGAGGAGGGTGGGTGCATGTCACAAGCGGGGACCCCTCCTCACCCTCCTCACAAGGCAAAGAGCTGCAGTTGGTGATGAGCCCAGAGACACAGGAGCTGGAAAGGGAGCAGGAGAGGGTAGGGTGTCTTATGAGCTGCATTGTGTCCCCCCAAATCTATATGCTCAAGTCCTCACCCCCAGTACCTGTGAGTGTGACCTTATTTAAAGATAGGGTCTTTATGGAGGTGATCAAGTTAAAGTGAGATCACTAGGTGTCCTTATGAGAAAGGAAATATGGACACAGACAGGCCCAGGGGGAAGACACGGTGTCTACAAGCCCTGAAATGCCAATAATTGCAAACTGCAGAAGAGTGAGACCTGGGACAGGGTGTCCCCCACAGCCCTCAGAAGGAGTCAACCCTGCTGACACCTTGAGACAGAGACAAGTAGGGATGGGTGGAGGGAGAGGTGTGCACAGGTGCAGCCTCAGAGGGCCTGGGGAGGGGGCCTGTGACTCTGGGGCCAACTGGAGCCAACATCCCCCGCTGCTGGGGAGGGACAGCTGCACAGCTGGGTTCTCAGCGTCACAGGGCCACTGTGTGGCAGGGGCAGTGTCTTACCAGTTCTCACATGGCCGAAGCACAGCACTGCCCGGGGGATGGAGGCGGCCCCCGTGGGCGCAGGGGCAGTCCTGGGCGGCCACGCAGACGTTGTTCTGGAATCAAACGCTTCCATCATCTTCTGGTTTCTGGATGGGCCTGGCCTGCTCCCTCCCCAGTCAGAGCCAGCATCCAATTCCTCAGCCCCCCTCAGTGCCACCTACGCTCCTTCCCCAAACACACTACTCTCCCTGCTCCCCTCCCACCAGGCAAACGCAGACCGTCAGCTGCAGGGGCCGTCAGGGCATGGACCCCAATATCTGGGAGAAAAAGACGATCTTCAATTGCAGGACATGAGATCCCACATTTTCATCAAAAAAAAAAACAGAGAAAAATGATGTGCTCAGGGAGTTTGGACAAAAGTTGCTCTGTTTTAAAAGAAAGCACCACCTAGTAGCCCATGATTCAGTCAAATGTACTGAAGTTTATGGGCCAGGCTGTGGGAAGAAGTTTACCTCACCATCTTACTGACTTCTACTACTAAGTACATTATTGCCCCATTTTTACAAAGGAGGAAACTGAGGCATCAGAATACTCTGCCCAAGCCCACAGAGCTACCAGTAGAAGAGCCTGATTTGGACCCAGAACCAGCTAGAACTATCCCTTCGCCATACCCCGTGGTTCAACAGCGGCTCTGCAACCCTTCGTTCACATTCCACCATGTCCCACCCCCAGCTCCCACCACCCTCTGACTGCAGTGGCCGTCCCCCACCCTCCACGCCCTCCAATCTTTGCTGTTCAAGTCAGGACCACCTCCTCCAGGACGCCCTCCATGACTGACCCAGCCCACTCTACAATGGACAAATCTCCCTTCCCATCTATGTGATGGCTCTGTCTTCATTCTAGGGACTCTGGGTCTGGTTCCCTCAGACTGGATGCTTCTTGAGGGCAAAGCCTACTTTTCCCCCATGGCGTAGCCCAGCCCAAAACTGAGCATACAGTAGGCATTCATAGAGACCTTCTAGACCTATCACCATTTTACAAACTTGAAAACAGAGGTCCAGGGAGGGACGAATGAGACTGGCCCAGGGTCACCTGCTGGTTCCTGCTGGAGCTGAGCCATGACCCCTGAATGCAATGCTCTTTCCTCAAGTGCAGGGTTGTGCCTCTGCCAGGTCCCGCCAATCCCTTCCTTGCCACCTCAGGTCCCCAGGCCCCAAGAAGGTCTGGGGGGTGGCCACGCAGGGGGATGCTCACCAGCAGGAGCATCCCAGATGGGCAGTAGCAGCCAGGGTGGCAGGTCTGGTTAGTCCCTCTTGGAGCGCTGAGCTCTGCACAGGAGGCCGGGCCCTGGGCACAGTCTAGCCACCGCTTCCCCCTGGGACACATGCCAGGCACTGGCCCTGGGGACACAGAAATTGGCAGCCCAGTCCTTGCACATCCAGCTCTCCCTTGGGCTCCCAACCTGGGAGAGGCATCAGCTCTGGGTATGGCTGGGGTTGTCATGGGGCTTGCATGGGGGCTGAGGAACAGGGCTGGCTGTGGAGGCAGGGAGGGGTTAGACAGTGCACTGGGCTGGTGGGAACGAGAACTGGAGGGTTCCCAGGGCAGCCCTCACCTGCACAGGGCTGCAGGCCACAGGTGGAGAATTCCATGGGGCTGTGTAGGCCACTGCCTCGGGTGCGGTTCCTGTAGCCCCCGCCGCAGGGCACGGAGCACGGAGACCAGGGGCCCCACTCCCCACCAGGACCTGGGGGTGGTACCCAGGTCACTGCAGGCCATGCCTCCCATGCCCAGCACACCTCCTCCTCCTCCCTACAGACACCCCAGAGCACCCCTCTCTTCTCCTAGCTGCAGATCACGTCCCACCCTGGGAGATCCCACACCTGCAGCCTGGAACTGAGCTGGGAGGGTCTTTCTTAGGGAATGGACTTTCAGGGGTTTCAGGGGACCATCTCTTAGTGGAATGTCTTAGGGAACTCCTTGCACCTTTCAGGGGGTTCTGGGGGGGGGGAGAAGGGTGATGGGAGTATTCTTGGATTTTCTGGAAGTTCTTTAAGGAGGTCTCAGGACCTTGGTCCCAGCTCTCACCTCGACATGGTCGCAGGCTGCAGAATTCAGCCTCCATGTTGGGACCCTGGCACTCAGCACCCCCAAAGGCAGCTGGGGGTGCAGTGCCTGCTCGGAAGCGCCGCTGAATGCCCACATTGCAAGTGCGGCTGCAGAGACTCCATGGGGTCCAGGGACTCCAGCCACAGGCCACTGCCAGGGGGTGTGTATGAGAGGTGGGGAGGGCAGTATTTGTGAACCAGTCAAATCATCCTGGACCCCGACTTCTCCAGGCAGGAGGGAAGGACCACCAACCCTACCAGGAGTTATCTCTAAAAGGGCCCAAATCCATTATGGTCCCTGAGGACCCACCACTGCCCAATTCCCAGGCCCTGAGCACGGGGGTACCTGGGCACAGCTCCGAGGTGCACACCATCTCGCCGGAGATACAGGTGCTGCAGAGAGAGGGGCCGGTGAGGCCTGACCCAGCCCATCACGGCCACAGTGAGCCCTGTCCTGTGCAGCACTGTGTGCCTGTCCCCAGGGGAAGAAGCCGGGACCACTGTGCCCACCTCACAGAAGAGAAACCCGAGGGTCTGGGGAGTGAAGCGAGGTGCCCCATGTTCCACGCCAAGCTCATGATGTGCCCCAGGATTCTCAACCAGGGGTACCCCCAAGTGTCACCCTTGGAGAACTCTATGACGCCCCAGGCTCTGTGCTGCCCCTCTGTCCCACGGTTTCATCAGGAGTCACCTTTCTGTACCTATCATCCCATTTGTACTCACTGAACACTATTTGGAAATGACCTTGAGTAACAGGGCCAGGTAGGAGTGATTTAGAAAGAGCTAGAGTTCTCCTGGGAAGAACTGGGCACCTCCTTCACTTTTGGTTATTTTCATGATATGTTTTAAAGCCTATTTGTCAAATATTGGAAGCTCCAGAAAAAGAATCTAAGACAGGAAAAGTGAGAGAGAAAAGGGCGGGAGGGAGGAAGAATGAAGAAGGAGGGTGTTGAGGGAGGCGCCAGGGGATAGAAAAGAAAAAGGAAGAAAACCAAGAGTGAAGAAAAGGAAATGAGGCGGAGACAGAGAAAGGGAAACAAGGGGCCGGGCAGGGGCTTCGGGTGCCCTCTCCTGGCAGACGCTGGTGTCAGCTGCGCGTCTTGGATGCTTCCAGGTTCCCCGGCAGAAATCGAGCAGATCCCAGGTAGGGAATGACATTCAGGAAAGAGAAGCACAGGAAACTGGGAGGAGAGGTTAGATGCCCTCTCCAGTCTCTAGTTCCATCATAAATCGCTCCGCCTATCTGAGACCCAGTCTTCCCATAAGTCAAATGGGGACGACCATTCCTTACACACACCCACCGAGGCCAGGAGTGTCTCCCTCACTGTGGTACTCCTGGGGCCCCTGCCTCGCACCTGAGGCTGCTCTGACGTTTGGGGAATGGAGGCGTGATGAAGTCCCAGGTGTGTGTGTGTGTGTCCATGTCAGCTCACTCTGGAGTCGCCCAGCCCCACCCCTCCCGCCCCCACGCTGTGTCCTACCAGTTGTTGCAGGAGTCCAGGAGAGCCATTGCTCCCGGCGCGTGGAGCTGCCCGTGCAGCTGGCAGGGGCACTGGCTGCGGGGCAGGCAGCTCGCGTTGTGCAGGAAGAGGCCTGGGGGGCAGGTACAGCCGGGGGCACAGAAGCCTGTGCACTCCACCCCAGAGCTCTGCGACAGGCACAGCCGAGGACATGGGCCCCCCTCCTGGCGACACTGTTCTGCTGAGCGGAACACCATGTTTCCTGGGCACTGGGCTGGATGGAAAGACAGAGTGGGTCTCACAGGGGCAGGAGGGAAGGGAAGGGAGACCCAGGGGTGGAGGGGAGCTGCAGCTGAGACTGAGGAAGCCCCCTCCTGCTCCCGCACCCTGCAGGCTTGCTCCAGTGTCTGGAACGTCACCAGGAAAGAGTCATGGCTTTGCTCCACTTTAATGTGAGTATTGTTGAGGGCAGACCATGAGGACGGCAGTCATCCGGGCTAGGAGGAGGGCTCAAAGGACAAGCGAGAGAGAGGAAGGGCTGGGGCTTCTAGGCTGGGAGTAGGTTCTGTCTGAAGTGGGGCCAGGCTGACCTCTCGGGAGCCTGCCCACCAGCAGGGAGGAGAAAAGAGCCTGAGCCTTGGCCACAGTGGATGCCTGGTCCCCAGCGGGTGGGAGAGGGGGGAGCTGGAGGGGATGTGGGAATCCACAGTCTCCCTTAGTCAGGGCACCGTCCTGAAGTCACCGATGTGCGAAGGTGGGGAAGGGGAAGAGGTCAAAAGCGCCAGGAGCTGGGCTGGACACAGCCAGCTGGAGAATGGGGAGGGAATTCGGTACCTGTGCAGGGCTGCGTGTTGCAGTCCCTGGTCTGACTGTGGGGTCCCTGGCACGTGGAGTTCCCGGGAGCCGAGCCCGAGCAGCTGCGGCCACGTGTCTGGATGCCTCCGTCACAGGGGGCTGAGCAGGTAGACCAGGGAGCCCACAGCCCCCAGACGCTTGGACCTGCAGGAACAGCGAGGCCACGGTCACAGACACGGGCATGTGGGGGGGCTGAGGGGGGTGTTGGAGGGGCCAGGGCTGTGTGGCATGCAGCCCCCACCAACATCCACACCTCTAGGTCTGTCCCAAACACTGCTGCAGGCCAGGCCCACACTGCCAATCACGGGTGGCTTCCTCCAGCCAGGTTTGCTCTGACCCCTCTGCCCCGCCCCTCCAGGTGTTTGGAATCTGCTCACGGGGTCATTCTTCTGTGCTCCTCCCTGTGCCTGGGCCACACCAGAGAGGGAGGGGGTATACCTGGGCATACAGGGGGGTTGCAGAGCTCTTCCTGGGTGGCTTCTCCTGGGCAGGATGTGTCCCCGGGGATGGGGCAGAGCCGGGAACGACGGCGCCAGCCCGGGCCCCCTCCAGGGGAGAGGCAGCTCTGGGAACAGGAGGACCAGGACGTCCAGGGAGTCCAGCCCAGAGCCTCTGGAGGGGGATATAGGACAGGCCTATTGCACAGGGGCCCAGGCAGGGATGCGGAGGGTTGGGGAGCCTGTGTCAGGTCTGAGAAGCTGGTAGGGTGGGGTCAGGGAATGGCTCATGAGGGTGGGGAATGGCTGCTCACAGTATGTGGCCTCTGTCCCCTCCCAGCTCCTTGGGATCCCTACTGTCCAGGCCACTTCTCACGCTCAGGAACCAGGATCAGAGCCTCCTGCTGAACCTGGCCCCAGCTCCATTCCACACCCCGGCCGGCACCCTGCCATGGCCACCACCCAGGCTCACACTTCCCCCAGATCAACTCTTCCAGATCCTTCTATTCCGGAAACCTCAGAGTCCTTGCAGACACCTGTCAAAGCTACTCGCCACTGGCCCCTCCTTCCCTCCTAGGCAAGAGCCTGGCCCTGACCCCCGGACCTCCCCCTTCCTCCTCCTCTTCCTCCTCCCTCTTTCTCTTTCATGCCATCTGCGCTGCACACCAGCGATGCTTGGCCTGCTCTGCAGAGACCCCCGCTGCACGCTGCACTGGAAAGAGAGAAACTGTCTGGCACCGTCGACTGTCCTCTAGGTGCTCCTGCCCACCTCCCTGAGCTCGGCACACAGTCAGCCCAGCAGGGGCGGCTACCTGCCCCCTCAGGCCAGCCCGCTCGTGGCTGTGCATGGGAGTCTCTGTCCCTGCCCCTGCCGCATCACAGCCCCACCACCAAGGCCAGTTCGAGGGCTGCTTCTCGGACTGCGCAGGCTTCGCTGACCACCCATCCAGAGTTGCCGGCGGGTCCCATCCTGCTGTGTTCCCAGGGGGATGGGAGAATTGGGAGGAGGCAGGCAGCTCCTGTGTCCGGGCTCCTGGCCGTACCTGTCCCACACTCTGTGTGGCAGACCTGCAGTTCCTGCCTGTCACCTTCACATGGGGCACCCCCGGAAGCTGCCGGAGGGTTGGAGGGAGACCTGGGGAGAGAGGCAGCCCTGGGCACCTGCCTTCCTCTCTCCCTGCTCTTACTCCCCCTTCTTGGTCTTCCTGTCTCTGTCCCCCACCCTCCCCCTACCAGGGCAGGCCCGGCTCTGAACCCCTCTTTCTCCCATTTCCTTCCCCCAGCACACCTGAACCTGGCCCTCATGCCAGAGCCACAGGAGCGGTCACAGGGGGCCCAGAAGGACCAGGCTGACCAGCCGCAGGGCAGCGGGCAGCCCCCCGGTTCGCACAGCAGCGCCCCCTTCTCACACATGCTGCAGGGAAGGGAGAGGCTGAGGAGCTGCTTAGGACTGGGGAGGCCCCGGGCACAGGGTCCTGCCCACGGCAAGCCGCCCTCACCATCGGCTGCAGTTGTCCAGGAGGAAAGACACCCCTGGCTGCTTCAGCTCTTCACCCACGAGGCAGGGGCACTCGGAGAGGGGCAGGCAGCGAGTGTCATGGAGAAGCAGCCCCGAGGGACAGCGGCATCCTGGGGGTGTGGGGCAGGAGGTCACTCAGCCCCTGGGGGGCAGCAGGCAAGGCTGAGGGCTGGTGGGCCTGGCTGGCACCCCGTGCTTCCCCAGCTGGGTCTGCTCACCCTCCACACAGTGCCCATCACAGCTTCTGTTGGCCTCGGGGTCCAGGCAGGAGGGTGGGCATGGGGGCACTAGCCCCTTCTGGCACAGCTCAGCACTCACATGCACACGGCCCATCCCACAGTCTGGTGGGAGACGGGCACCAGCTGGAGTGGGCACCAGGAGACCCAGAGACCTGCCCCACCCCCGCACGCCCCCAGAGCTCATCTCGGGATGCCCCTGCTCCCAGCCCAGCTCCCCCTTACCTGTGCCACCTGTGCAGGGCTGCAAGCCACAGGGTGCCCTCTCCTGGGAGGCCCCAGGGCAGGGAGCACCACCATTCTTGGGTGGGGGGTCCACACAGCTCCTCCGGCGACTCTGATGGCCACCTCCACAAGAGACGCTGCAGGGTCCCCAGGCCTCCCACGTGGCCCACGCCCCAGCCACTGTGGGGGAAGGAAGAATGCGGGTCGACCCAGAGGAGCCCATGGAGACAGACTGTGTTAGAGAGAGCAGGGCGGGCAGTGGCAGGGGTTCCCTCCCCTCTGGGCCTGGGCAGTGGCCAGCCAGGCAGCCGAGGACAGTGCTCTGGGGGCTCTGCAGCTTCTGCTTCTGTCCCGGGACACCTCCCATGGGTGGGGGTAGCTGGGGAAAGATCTCTAGGTGCCTCCCAGGATAAAGGGACACTCTGATCCCTGGAAAAGGGCTGGGACTGTGAGAATCCTGGGGCGGGGCACTCCCTGGTGGCAGCAGGTAGAACTAGGATGACCAAAGCCAGGGTACGGAGCCACGTGTGGGGGCTGAGGAGACCACGGTGTGGAAAGCCCCCTCTGGAATGCACAGAGGCGGGCCTGGAGCCCAGTGACAAGTAACATGGGCAGCGGACAGCTGGGGGCTGGCTCCAAACACCCTCAAACACCATCTCCCTTAATCCTCGTGCGCACCTTCCGAGGTGGGAATGACAGCGCCTCCCCGTGTACACGCGTGGCACAAGGAACCTGAGGCTCACGGGTTAAGAGACTTACTAGAGGCCACTCAGGCAGGAAAAGAGGGGCAGGGCTGGGAGCAGCTTTCCTGACCAGCCTTTGGGGATTCAAGGCTGTGACACCAGAAGGTCACTGTCCTTCTAGAGTCTCATAGTGGGAGGCTGGACACTGGGGACCTCAAAGGAGAGCAGGGGGCACTTCCCTGGTGAGGGTCTTGGATGGGACATGTGCTCCAGGTTTCCCACCTGAAGGAGCCTGAGGAGGCCTGAGGGGCCCATCCCCACCTCCCTTGGGAGCCGGGGCTGTCTTGCGGGGTGGCCGGGGTGCCGGCTGACCTGGGCAGGCCTGCACGAAGCAGGACTGGCTACGGAGCCGGTCAGGTGGGCAGCTGCCCCCCGGCAGGGGAGGCCGCCGCAGCCCCCGGCGCTGGAAGGCGAGGCCCAGGCCACAGCTGTGGCTGCAGCCGCTCCAGCCGGTCCAGGGCGCCAGCACGCAGTCCACTGCAGGGGGACAGGTGGGCCAGGGCTCAGAGCAGCTCACACAGGAGCAGGGCCCTCGGGGCTGCCCTGCCAGCTGCACATACCACAACCATCCTCGTCGGAGCCGTCCTGGCAGTCGGGCCGCAGGTCGCAGCGCCGCTCAGCGGGCAGGCACTCTCCGCTGCCGCAGCTCAGCTGGCTCAGGGAGCAGAGGGCTCGCGAGGTGGGCAGCCCAGGCAGGGCCGTGGTGGGCACCATGAAGGGCACAGTGCTCGCTGCCCAGGAGCGGGGGAGCTACATAAGTGATTCCTGGCCGAACGACAAACTGAGCCCTTCACCCTCAGGCCCAGGGCGGACCAGAGCCTGCCCACGCCTCCTGCCGCCCAGGCTCGGAGCAGCTTCCTTCCACTACGTGCGGGTGAGGCCGCAGGGCCTTTCCTCTACACAGGCTCTCACACCATCTCTCTAGTTGTCAAAAGACCTTGGGGTGTCCAGAGAGAGGTCAGAGCATCTGGAAGAGCAGTTCAGTCCCTCGAGTGCCCCTGTCTGTGACTGGCTGACACCTGGTTTCTCTCCTCCTGACTGGAAGGCCAGCTTTTGATTACAGTGATCTACTTGGTCTGAATGGACAGATGGGTATACGGCTGGATGGAAGGATGGATGGATGGACAGACAGATGAATGGAAGGAAGGATGGATGGATGGATGGGTGAGTGGGTGATGGGCAGATGGGCGGATAAATGGATGGATGCACACACGGATGGACGGATGGATAAATGACGGGTGGGTGGACGGAAGAATGAATGAATGGGCAGACGGTAGATGGGCAGGTGGGTGGGTGGGCGGATGAACAGACGGACAGGCAGTGTCTCCTCAAGTTCAGACAGGTTATATAAAACAGGCTGGGGCCCGGGCCTACCCGGCTGCCCTCTTCACCATTCCGAGAGACACACACGTTCCTGGTTGTTCTGACATCTTCGGTTTCTCTCCACTCCCTGCTGCCCCAAGCCTCTCCCAGGTCCTTCCCACATGAGCTGGAAAGGTGGGACTTCCCCAAACCTAATGCCCTCTTGCCATCCCCACCCATGTGACACCAGACTCTCGAGGGAGCACAGGGGACCCCACGCTCACCGCAGCGCCTCTCGTCGGAGCCGTCAGGGCAGTGCTCCCTCCCGTCGCACAGCTGCTCCTGCTCCACGCAGCCCAGCGCCTCGCACGGCCACTGGCCTGGGCTGCACTGCACTGGCGGGAAGGGCCCTGGGGCGACACTCTGGCCTGTGGGCATCACCAGAGCCAGCTGACCGGGACCCAGCCCACCCTGTCCTCCCTTCCTTGTCACCTCCCAGCAGTCCCCAACCTCCCTCTTCTTGGCATCTGGTGCGCCCCACCTTCTGCCTCTCTTGGGATAATGGACAAGGAGTGAACTGGGTCAGGGGGCTTGGGTCCTAGGCCTGGCCCTACCGAAATGACCCTGAGTTGTGTGACCCTGAGCAACGCTGCCAACCTCCCAGGGCCTCTGTCCTCCTCCCAGGGAAGTTGATGGGCTCACACAGGCTTTGCACACAGGCACAAGGGGTCAGAATCTTACCAGTGGGGGTCCCCGGAGTCACTGGGTGTGGGGGGAGCACCGTCATGGCTGCCATTCCTGGTTGCAGGGTTTTGGCCTCCGGCTGGGAGGTGGGGATGATGGTCACCGTCTGCACAGATTCCCCAGAACTCGGGTGAGGAGCCTCAGAGGCTGGGACAGGACTCACTGGCCTTTTCTCTGTGGTGCAGGAGGGAAAGGTGAGGCCCACCCAGCTCCCCTTCCCATGACAGGAAGCAACGCGGGCCCTCCAGAGGGAATCCCAAGCTTCTGGGTGGTGCAGGGCAAACACAGGTACCACAGGCTTCATCCCACCTTCCCAGGGACCTCAGATCAAAGAGGAAGTGGGATTTGGTAGTCCAAGGAGCATAAGAAGGGTTTTAACTGAACATAGAAGGAAACTTAGTTTTGATCAGAGGTTTGTACCCTATTCTCAAGAAGACACATATGGCAACTCCCAAGCTCAAACTCACTGAAAAATAAAACATTTAGGGAGACAAAGGACTGAGGTCATTTAAACACAGCAGCAGAAGGAGCAAACACTACCAGAGACCCAGGACGAGCCCACTGCTACTGCTGTATAAAATAACTGGTTATGAGCTTGTTGGCAGCTACAGTGAAAAGGGTGTTGAGTCTTTTTCTGGCAAGAGATTAATTTCTAAAGAATCTTTTTCTAGAATTGGGCTTAAAATAAGATTAGAATTCATCCCGTGCTTCTACGTGTTGGGAACCTGAGGAGGGTATAAGTTGCTTCATCTGCTTCTCACAAAAGGCATAAAAAACAGTCCAGCCAGGCTCCCAAATAACTTCCATCAGAACTCACAGGGAGGGACATAGTGGTCATCTGTAAGCCCTTCTAGTCTCACAGATGGGGAAACTAAGGTCCAGGCAGGTGGCGTGGTGTGCCCAACATCTCGCAGGGGAGGACAGAGCCAGGACAAACCCGCTGCCCTGATGGCCCCCCCTCCCTTCCTCTCCGGCCACCTCTCTATGGGGAAAGTGCAGGTGGATGATCAGGTAGCCCCAGGAGGCTGGTCCATGACCAGGCAGGGAGCAGCTTCCTAGAGCTCCCGCCCATCACCGTGCCCACCCAGAGGCAGCAAGTGCTTCAGGAAGGGGTGCTGGCACATGAACAGGTCGGCAGAGGGAGCGCAGCGGGGGCCAGGTGGCCTCCCACCCCCATGAGGAGACATCCACACTGCAGGGCACAGGTTCAGCCCTGGGAGCCAGCCTGGAGCCTCCCCACCACTGACCCATGGTCCTCACATCCTGGGATTCCAGAGAGTGGGCAGAGGCAGGACCTGGCTCTGTCCAAGGTGATGACCAGTGTCTCCCTCCCTGAGCCTTTCGGTTGGGGGGATGTCAAGGGTCAGGGGATTTGAACCTCTGAGATGTAACTGCCCCTTGCTCTGGTAGGGCAGGTGGGGATGGGGTTATGGGGACAGGGCTAGAGTTTGTGCACATACCTGTGTGGGGCACAGGTGACACCTGGCCAGGATGCCAGTGCTCAGTCTCTGCCAGACCCTGCAAAGGGAGAGGGCTCAGCCACCCCTGGAGCCCCGGCCCCGAAGGCAGCTCCACACACCTGTCCAGGCCCCAAGCCTCTCATTCCCATGGAGGAGCAGCTCAGGTGCCCACAGTCCCAGCACAACTCCCAGCTCCATCGTCCGTCTGCCTTCCCACCAAGCTCAGGGAAGACTTCTGACTTCTCTGCAAGTGAGGTGTGCTGCCCCCTCTGCGTGGGGCGCCCCTGCGCTGGCACACTGCCCTTAAGGAGCTCAAGGGCCCCTACTCGCCCTGGCCCACCATTGTGATCCACTTCAATTCCTGTCCCTCAAGCTCCCCAGCACACGCATGTGCACAGACACACAAGTACACACAAACGTACACACACGCACATGCACGCACACACACGTATACACAAACGTACACACACGTACATGCAAACGTACACACGCACACACAAACGTACACACACATGCACACACTTGTACACACGTACACACATGCACACACATGCACGCGTGCGCACATGCGTACACACACAGAGAGACACACGCACACACATACTCTCTGGGCTCCTGGCCAGGCTGCTCCCCAGTGGGAAAGTGCCCGCGCCTGCCCCCCCCCGCCCCCACATTACAGACACTCTTCTCCCATCCTTCAGGCCTTGTCCAGGAAACCTCTGTGGGCCCCAGGGCACAGAGCTCTTCTCGGCTCTGAGTGTCAGATGTCCTGGCACCTGCCCCGGGGGCATAACCTCCCTACCAGGGCACAGGCCTCTGTCCCCCAAACTCCTCTGGGCATGCACTCTGCCCTGAAGGACTGGCACTGACAGACTGACTGACAGAAAGCAGCACCAGGCACACACATGGAGAAGGGGTGGGAGCTGGCAGGGGCAAAGGCAGGGCTGGCAGGCAGGGAGCCTGGCTCCCGTCCCCTACACTACCACACCCCCCACTGGGCCCACAGTGCCCACTCACCTTCTGGGGCTGTGGGGGCAGCTGTCCGGGCTGGGTGGAGGAGAGGGGCGGGGTTCTGGCTGTGGAAAGGACACTGGGAAGAAAAATAACCAAGGGGGCTTCAGAGACTCTTCCAGCTTCCTGGCCCCCATCCAGGTGGGGGGTCAGTGTTCTCTGAGCTAGGCCTAGGGCGTGTGCTGGGCTGGGGCTGGACAATGGTGATGCTCTAAACAGTGGTTCTCAACTTGATCATGGGTTAAGTTCACCCAGAGGGCTTGTAAAAGTCACATTGCTGGACACTGCCCCTGCTAGGGCAGGGCCTGAGAATCTGCATTTCTAACAAGTTCCAGGTGATGCTGCTGTCCGGGGACCTCACACTTGGAGAACCACTGAACTCTATCAGACTCTATGATAAAGGCTCTGAATCCTAAGACCCCATGGCAGAGGGGCCTCGAAGGCACCCAGCTGTGCTTCCCAGCACTAAGGGTCCATGGGCACGGGGTGGGGGAGGGGGTGAAGCCACCTCCCATGTGGCTGTCCCCTGCAAGGCTAAGCCTACAGTGCGAGCTGGACAGCGGGCCACAACATACCTGCCAGTACCCCTGGGAAGGGGCACACATCCCTCCTCGTCAGAGCCATCCTTGCAGTCTGCAACACCATCACACAGGCCCCCTCTGGGGACACACTCGCCATTGGAGCAGCGGTGCCCGGCCCCTTGGCATCGGGGCGCTGGTGGGGACACTGTGGGGGGTGTATTGCTTGAGGGCTCCAGCCATCACCCCTTCCCATGCCCTCCCCTCCCTCCCCCAGCTCAGCCTTTACCTGGCTCACAGCCCAGCAGATCTACCCACAGGAAGACACTGCGGTGGACATCACTCTGGTGGCCAGCATGGGGCCACACCCTGACGTGCCTCGCCTGCACCATCTGGCTAAATGTGTGTACCTCGGGGGCCACATCATCCCATTTCCCAGGGAAGAGCTGCCAGCAAACGGTGCCAGTTAGTAAGTCCCACATCTTGTTCAGGCTGCCACCATAATCCTGCCGAGTGCCCCCTCCTCTCTGCCCATCCCAGTCCCCCAATCCTCAGAGCACGGACCCTGCCCCTGCCAGAGCTTGTGCCCTCCCATCAGTGGCCATCTGGGTCTGTAGAGGCTGCGGGGTGTCTGGTCCTGGCCTAAGCTTCTCCATTGGGCTGGTGGCACCCCGAGGGCAGGGCCAAGCCCTGCTCACCGCTGTGTCCCCAGGGCCTGGCACATAGCAGGTGCTCCTTAAATAGCTGAGAGTCAACACATGGTGTGGACTGATTCCTACTGTTTCACGGGGCTTCTCTCCCCAGATAGGTGCAAAATCCAGGAGGCCAGGGCTGGGCCAGGCTGCTCTCCACATGGGCCTGTGTGGGTCTGGGCTCCTCATGCCCTCTGTGACATTGATGTGTCCGCACCCCTCCCTCTGCAGGCTGCTACAGAGCTTCGCGTATCTACCCTGCATCTTGGATGGTTTCCAACACCCATTTGACAGACAAGCCGTCCACTCCACAGAGCACGGTCCCTGCTACTTACCAGGTATTGAACAAGCAATCTAATGCAGGGAATGTCCCTTGGGGAGACTGAAAGGCCCTTGAGGACAAAGAATGAGGGACCCACAGAGGAATATGGTGGGTTACTGGCCCAGGGGACCTTGGGCAGGTGGTACCTGGGGCAGGGGCAAGATGCTAGGCAGGACGTCACCATAGTCGTGCCAGTGTAGACCATCACTGCTGAACTGCAGTGAGAAGCTGGTGACAGAAGCATGGGAGGAATCAGCTCCCTGCACTACGATGCCTGGGAAGGGGCAGAGCGAGGTCAGGGGTCAGTGCTGAAGGAGCCACTCACCCCAACCCACCATCACTTCCCCCTCCTCCAGGCTCCCTGCTGACCAGTTAGGTTGCGGGGCCACAGCAGGTCCAGCTGCAGGTAGAGGGGTTGGGTGTGCCACTCAGCGTAAGCATCCTCTCCAGGGCTCCCTCCCTGAAAACCAGGCCCCTCGGTGGGAGCCCCCAGGAGGGCAGCCCAGGGCGGGTGCTCCAGCTGCTGCGACGATGCACGCTGGCTCCCCCTAGGCAGTTGGGCCAGGCCCAGGGGCGAGTAGCAGGGGTCTAAGTGCAGAAGAGAGAGAGTGGCTGGGGCAGGGGAGGACAGAGGGTGGCGGGAACCTGCTGGGGGCACAGTTAGGAAACTACAAGGGGAGCTGGGGATTTGAAGGGCCCACAGAGTTGACCTGGCCCAGGACAGAAGGGTGGCCCAGGGAGGGCAGAGTTAGGGGAGGCAACTTAAAGCGGGATGACTTCCAGATCCTCAGGATAACCACACACTGCACGGAAAGCAAGGGGTATGTCCCAGTGGCCCTGTTTCCCCCCAGTGTGGGCAACCCCTGGGCAATATGTCTCCTTCTCAGCATCCACTACAGAAGCACGTGGCCCTTACCTCCCAGTGGAGGCAGAACATAGGTGGCCAGAGGGGGTCCGATCTGGGGTCTGGGGGGTGGAGTTGGGGTGGGAATGGCCATGGTGTGGACTGTCTGGTTCTCTCCTGTGTAAGGAGACACAAGGGTCGGGAGGGAGAGGCTGAGAGGGGCTCATGCCAGTCCCTGGCCCAGCACTTGGGCCTCTCGCCACTTCTTGGAGCACTTTCTTCCCCATGACTTCCCAGGAACCACCCCCACCCCTCCCCCCCCGCAGCTGGGAAAGATCCCTTCCCGTGGTATGAATTGGGGTTTTTCACTTTTACTGAATATTCAGAGAACATAGAATAAAACTACTAGTCTGAAGTCACTTTAGGATGAGGATCGAGCAGCTGCAGTTCCTATTCCAGGCTGCTGTCTCTAAGGGCACCTCTGGGCATTAGGAGGGGCTGCCTCTGGATGGGGGTGGACCTGCAGGCTGGAGTCTGCCCCCTCCTCACCAGCTAACCTGTGCAGTGAGCAACCTGCACAACTGTGCATGCTGGCTCTGTCTCAACCTCAGCGCCCCACCCTGTGAGGCACTTTTAGGATATGTCAGTTTTCGAGGCTTTGTATTTTTCTGCTTCATTTATAACTCATTTTCAGTAAAGATGCTCTCTAAAAAGTCCAACTTTGTCTTGGCTGTTCTGAGGGGAACAGGGTAGTAACCAGATCTGCCCAGCAGAACCAGAGAAAAAGTGTATGCTCCAGGTGGCACTGTGGGGGAGGCAGAAAGCCTCAAAAAGACAGGGGAGGCAGGCAGAGAGGGCAGGCAGAGAGAAGCCCTCCCACCCGGAGGGGCCCTTCCTTCCCCCAGCATCTGGGACCCAGGCTTCCCACCACCCCGAGGTTGGGGTATCCAGCTGCCCCCTCACTTGGTGCTGCCACCCCTGGCTCCCTGAGTCCCCACCAGATCCTCCTCCCCTCAGGGCTCCTCTGCCATCCCCCAGACCCACTCACCAGGCAGGGCACAGTGACAACAAGATGCTCCCATTCCTTCCACCAGGACCCAACCCTGTGGGGGCACAGAAGTCAGGCCACCTGCCTCCCTCCCACCCACTCCATCAGCCTCCCCTAACCCTGTCCTCTACACACCCCTCACCTGGGGGCAGCTGCCCAGCGGGCAGTAGGGGGAGCAGTGCGTGGTGCGGTTGTGCAGACACTGGCACACGCTGCAGGGGCCCCCGCGCCAGCGCGCCCCAACGCGGCGGCCCCGGCCCTGCTGCTCACACCCCTCACAGGGCTCTGTCTGGCACCTGGGAAGAAAAGAGGCATCCCTGATCTGGTGAGGAGGCTCACCTAAGGTGACCAACCCTCCTGGTTTGCCTGGATTGAGGGGATTCCTGAGATTTGGGATTTCAGTGATAGAAGAGGGAAAGACCTAGGCAATCTGGGACATTTGACCGTCCTATCACCCCCACTCCACACCAGCACCTGAGAAATTGCAACTTCCCTAAAAAAGGGGCAAGGAAGCAATTTGTGCCAGCACCGCTGGCCAGTGCTGCCAGTCCAGAAGGGGCCAGGCAGGCAGATATGGCTGCACCCCCTACAGGCCTCACCCCCTACCAGCCTCACCCCAGGTACCTATAGAGGCACAGGGGGCAAGCCAGAGGGCCCACTCCAACCCCTGGGTTTGTTCAGCTGCATTTGTGGGCTCAACTGACCCCCCTTTTGGATCTAGAGGGCATAAAATTAAAGTAGGAGAAGGCCAGGGACCCCAAAGATGTGCTGGGAGTCCTGGGGGTTAGACTGGTTGGAGCACAGAGCAGGGGTTCCTAACTTGGGACCAGTGGTGGATGTGGACGTAGCCATCATGGGAAGGGGCACACAGGAAGCTTCCCACGTGGGAGGCAGGAGTGAGGGTCAGGGTTCTTGCAGGTCCCTGGGGTGGGAGGGCACAGAGTACCTGCGGGCCTTGCGGTGGATGCCGCGGCACTGGCGACCTCGGCCTGAGGGGCGGGGGTTGTTGGGGCTCCGGAAGGACCACTGGATGCTCTGGCTGTCACAGGGGCCCAGACATTCAGCCCAGGGGGACCAGGATGACCAGCCACAGTTCACTGAGACAGGGCCAAGAGTCAGGAGCTGGGTCCTCAGGGTGGGGAGCACCCAGAGGCAGGGCCAAGAAGAGGGGGTGGGTGCCCAGCTGGCTGGTCAGGAAAGGGGACTTGGGACCCCAAGGGAAGGGCCAGTATGGGACCTCACCAGCACAATCGGGGTTAGGCCGGCAGCGCCGGGGCCGCCCATCCTGACAGATGCAGAGCCGGCAGTCAGCCTTGATGCTCTGCCCAGGCCAGTAGCGGGTGCCGTCCACCAGGCAGGGGCACTGCCGGGGCCATACACACCGCCCCTCGCTGCCCAGCACCTGCCCTTCTGGGCACCAGCAGCCTACAGAAGACCCAGTGTGAGGCTCATGCCAAGCTCGGCCTCTGCATACCCAAAGCCCAGAGCCAGCCCTTGGGCCCAGAGCCCCCTTACCTGGGCTGCTGCAGGGCCGGTCAGGTGGGCACATGGTCTGGCCAGAGATGTCATCACAGGTCAAAGGGCAGGGAGCACAGGACCGGAACACCAGCTCCCCGGAGCAGTTGGCATTGGGACAGCTGTCCTGAGGGCAGGGCTCTAAGAAAAAGCCAGAACTGGAGGTCACATGTTCGGGAGAGTTGGGGAGGGGGGAGGGTTCGGGAGGGTGGGGAGGGACAAGGAGGGTGGGGAGGGTGGACCAGCCTCCCAGCCTCCCAGCACCAGCCCCTCCACTCCCCGACCTGTGCCTTCTCCCTTCCACTCACTGCTTTGGTGGGTGCTGTGAGGGCCCCCAGGCAGCACAGCACAACTCCTGCCCTCATTTTGGGGTGGGTGGCACTGCCGATGTCGCATCATGGCACCCCCGCACGACTCGGAGCAAAGAGACCAGGGAGACCAAGGGCTCCATTCACCGTCCACTGTGAGGTGGAGGGACAGGGCAGGCAGGGGTGGACGCTGAGGTAGGGTTGGGGGTCTGGGAGCCTTGTCCTCCCCTCCTCTCCCCAGGCCCCACCAGCCCCGCCCCTCCGTGCTGCCCCAGGCCCCTCACCTGGGCAGGCCAGGGCAAAGCAGGCCTGAGACTGGTGTTCGGGGCCCTGGCAGTGCTGCAGCACCCACAGACTGGGTGGGGAGCAGCGGCGGTTCCGGCCCTGCACCCCGGTCCCACATGTCCGGCTGCACGGCCCCCACGGGCTCCAGGGGCCCCACGCCCCACAACCCTGCTCTTCTGGGGAGGGCCCTGCCTCTGCTGCAGATGCACAGTCGGGCTGCCCGTCACACACCTGGGGAGGGAATGGGGTCAAGGCTCCCTTTGTGCTGGGTGGCACAACAGCTCTGCCTTCTCCAGCACCCATCCCCACCCTCACCAGCTGGAAACTGATGCAGATGCCGTCAGGGCAGGAGTATTCTGGGCAGGGAACTCCTGTCCTGTTAGGGCCTCCTGGGGCAGGCAGCCCCTCTGGGAAAAAAGAGAGAAAACACAGTTGGCAGAGAGTGAAAGCCACCCTCTGTGCTCACATCAGCTGCCGCCCCCATCAAAACAAAGTGTCCATACCACAGCCCAGCTCATCCTCGCCCTGGGGACAGTCAGGGACCCCATCGCAGAGCCGCTGAAGGTTCAGGCACAGCTGGGGAGCCAGACCACAGCGGAAGAGGCCATGGCATGGAGGCAGCTGGGTAGAGCCTGTGGGCACCATGAGAAGCGTCCTGCTGTGCTCCTGGCCCTCCTGCCCCCTCCCTACAGGGGAAGCCAAAGGCACCGGAGGGCAGAAGAGCCAACACAGGGCCAGCAGCCGCCCACAGAACCCTTTGGGAGGGTCTGGGAGGGGCAGGCAGGCCTGGGTAGGAGTCTGGGTCTGTGGGTAGCACCCCTCTCTGGGGAAGGTAACCAGAACCGTAGTAGGGCTGACCCGCAGGGGCACAAAGAGTTCCACCTCGGTCTGGTGGGGAGAAGCTGGGGCGGGCGGGGGGCCCTCCAAACAGACTCACTCCCCGCTGCCCCCTCGTCCCCCTTTTTGTCCAACTATAGGCAAAGACAAAAGCCCCTTTCCTCTCTCCCCGGGGCCTGGGTGGGAAGGCAAAAAGTTTTCAAAAAAGTTTCATGCAAAAGAACAGACTAGTACAAAAGTCACTCTAGCTGCGGGCCACGCGTGCCCAGGAGGCGACGATGGGGGGCACTTTGGGGAGACGGGCGTAGCCTGCTCGGCCAAGGGGCCTGCGCAGGTGCGGGCGCGGGGCTCTCACCGCAGGCGTCGGGGCCCTCGTCCGAGCCGTCAGGGCACTGCGGCACGCCGTCGCACAGCTGTCCCGGGGCCACGCAGTGCGGCCCGCGGGCGCAAGGCGCGTGGTGTAGCGCGCACGGCCCGCCGCCGC
>NW_007729509.1:225477-236166 GCF_000696425.1 Galeopterus variegatus
CAGCCGCGCTCATCGCTGCCGTCGGCGCAGTCCTCCTCCCGGTCGCAGCGCCAGCCGCGCGGGGGGCACTCGCCACTATCGCACGGAAACTCGAAGGGGCCGCAGGGCGGCGCTGCAGCGGGCGCCGGCGCTAGACCCTCGCCGGGGCCGAACGGACCCCAGGCCGGTCTTGCCCGCCCGTGCCGACCACCGACTCCCCGCGGCGCTCCGCCCGTCCGGCCCCTCACCTAGCCCGGCGCGCACCCCACCTTCAGCCCCTCCCAAGGCCCGTCCCCCCTGCGTTTGGCTTCCCTGTCGGTTTTCCAAAAGCTCTCCCCTGGCTCAAGAATTTCCCTGCCACTCCCCTCAGCTCAGAGGGAGGCCTTGAACACAGGAAGCAATGTCTGGACTCTTCCAGTCCCCTCCAGCGCCCTCCACGTCCTCTCTCGGGTGTCTTCAGGAGTCTCCCACGAAGCCTGCTCCTCCCACCCCACGCAGGGCCCCAGGCGCCTCCCTCCTCCGCTCTCCCCGTCCTCCTGGCTCCCAGGTCTCCAGCTTTCCAGCCTTCTCACCCCATTTCCTCCAGGAGACTCACCAGGGCCAGCGCTGGCGGGGGGACTTGGTGCAGGGTACAAGGTGCCAGCAGGCGGTACAGGCAGAGAGGGGAGGGGGCACTGCCCAGGCCCCTCGTCGGCTCCATCTGGGCAGTCCCAGACTCCATCACACAGCTGGATGGCCCCCACGCAGGTGCCATCAACACAGGGCACCTCCCCAGGGACGCAGTTCACCTGCCCTGCAGCCGGAAAGGGGGAGCTGGTACCAGGGCAGAGCCCCTTACTCCTACTGCCTGGGGCGCTCCCTACCCACACACTCCCAGGGCCCAGCTTCACAGCAGGGATCTGGCAACCAAGGGTGGCAGGTGAGGTTGGGGCTCATGAGGATGTGGGCCTTGTGGAAGGGGGTGCCTGGGGGACTGGAGCCAGGCAGGGACAACTCACCCAGACAGGACTCCTCATCAGCAGCATCTGGACAGTCAGGATGCCCATTGCAGAGCAGGGCCAGGGGCAGGCAACGCCCATCAGCGCAGGCCTGTGAGTCTGGTGGGCATGGGCAGCCCTGCTCATCTGTCCCATCTCCACAGTCGTCCTGCCCATCGCAGAGCAGGGCCAGGGGCAGGCAGTGGCCAGAGCTGCAAGACATCTGCCCCTCTCCACAGCCTGGGGTAGCACAGCCTGGCATGGGGCAAGCAGGTAGGCTCAGGACGTTGCTGAAGGGTCCCAGAGAAGCTCCTGACCCCAGAAGGACTCAACACCCTACCCACCCCTCACCCCCCATCCCAAGTCACAGCTCCTGGCAATAGGAGGCAGCAGCTGACAATGCCACCCGAGAGACAATGGCTTCAGCCCCAGTAAACCCAGTTGCACACATAAGGACTTGACTCATCCCTGGCACTGCCACACACAGGTGAAGATACTCACCTTCCTCGTCTGAGCCATCGCCACAGTCGTCCTGGTTGTCACAAAGCCATCCATGGGGCACACAGTGCCCGCTCTCCTGGCATGGGACCTCTCCCTCTGCACAACCAGGCACCAGCTCCTCACAGTGGGCACTATCATCCCCACAATGCCACTGACTTTCCTGGCACGTGCTGAGCACACAGTGTCCCAGGGTCAGACACAGGCCTTCCCTAGGGGCACGGGCTCCTCCTGAGGCCCCCCACTCACCAGTTCCCGCAGTCCTTCTGCAGCACGGTCCCAGGCGGGAAGAAGCTGCCCCCCCACTCACAGGGGCAGGACGCCGGCTCCACACAGGCTCCTCCTGAGATTATGGAGCACAGAGTTCAGAGCAAAAGGGGCATGGTGGCCCCTGGCCCAGCCCTGTCACCGTGGCCTTGTGGCCCTTTCCCAGTCTCAGTGCCCCCTCCCCTCTGCTCATTTTGACTCTACACACCATGCAGCAGAGTTCCCTCGGGACAGAAGCAGCCCTCCACACAGGCAATGGCCTGGCAGTGCCACCCGGGCTCAGGATGGTGGTCACGGCAGGTGGGGGGACATGTGGGGCCACAGGCCTCATACACCTGTCCCCCTTCGCACTGCAGGGCTGGGTGGAAGGAAGGAGGCTCAGGTCACTGAGATGCAAGGGCAACAGGATGCAAGGACACAAGGTGAGCTGGCCCCAGGGGACACCCACGGAAGGCACAGGGGTGCATGGGCGGGTCTTAGCCGAGACTCTCCCGAGGCGGTTTGTAACAAGCCAGCTCTACAGGACAGCTATTCTTGCATGTTTGGTTTGTCTAGAAAAGTGTCTGGCACATAGTAGGACTTGATAAACATTTGTCCTTGAATGAATAAACAGCTGGCTCGCAGGACAGGAGAGGCATCCTTCAAGGAGCTGAGCATGTGGTGGCACTGGGCATCAGGACTGAGGGCTGGGCACACTCACGGCAGAGCTCCTGGCTGCGCCAGTGCACATGGTGCCCGTGCCGGGTGCACTCGTCTGCGTAGGTGGCAATGGCCGAGCAGAGGCACTCACAGTCGCCCCCCGAATCGCAGCTGTGGGAGGGAGCGGTCAGCCCCAGCAGCGCCCCCCGCCACCCTCTGGCACTCCCACCCCACCCCCATCCCTGGCCTGCCCCTCCTCACCCGCAGGCATCGTACACACACCACTCGTAGTGCTGCTGCGGGGGCACCTCCGCGTGGCACGAAGCAAACAGCCGCAGCATCACCCCACAGCGGGCCCGAGCCCAGCCGGCCCGATGGGCGTTCACCTGCAGGCATGGGGTGCACGTCTCCAGCACTGCACACCAGCCCAACTCCCTCCCCAGCCCTCCACCCCTGCAGTCCCCTCCTCTTTTCCCTTTTTCTTGCCCCTCCTCACAGTGCAGGGGTGTGGCAGGTCTCCTGGCTCGGGGCAGAGGGGACTGAGGCGCCAGGAGTGGGCAGCCAGTTCAGCCGTGGGCTCCAGGACTCCCTGGCGGCTCCGCAGGTCATTACTGGCATCGCCATCAAAGTCTCCACACAGCCCAGCTACACGACCATGGAACTGGGGGGACAGCTGCACCAGGACCCGGGTGCCTGGTGGCAGCATTGTAGAAAAATGACCCCGCTGGCCCCCATCAGGGCTGGCGTGGGAAGAAGACCAAGGGGACATAATACCCCCCAATGAGGGGCACTGGCTCCCTCTTTTTTGGTGTTGGGGGATGACTGGTGGTGACAAATGAAGGGACCTACGTTTGGAGGCCAGGGGTTAGAAGTAGGAGACTGTTTTCCTAACTAAAACTGGCACGGGGGGGGGGGGGGGCGGTTCGAGGCAGGGAAATTCTCCACGAGGCTGGATTCTGGACGGGGAAACCAGCCTCCAGGAGGGACTGTGCGAGCCACCAGCACCAGCGCCCCGGCCGGGAAGCTCGGAGGGCAGCCAGCTGGGCTGAGCCTCATCCACATGGGGGTGATTTTGATTTCCCTCAACTTCTCCATAACAGTTATATTTCTAAAATGCCAACTGCTCGCGTCCTGCTGGTGGGATGTTAGGAGAGTTATTTTCATTTCTTCTTTCTAAAACTTGGTATTTTCTAAATGTTTCTTTGGTGAAGATGTATTGCTTTCATAATGAGGAAAAACATAATGATGAAAACATCATTTGGAAACTCCGACCACTTGCACGTGCTGCGAGGCAGGGCTGGCGCTGGGCTGGGTGGGGCAGTGGGGGCTGTGGGGGCGGGGGCAGTGTCCTGGACCCCGGCCTGGCTGGCAGACTGGAAATCTGCCCTGTGGGGTTGTGGGGGGCTCAGCCCTGGCCTCAGAGCTGAGGAAGGCCAGGAGGAGGGAAGGTCAGGGATAGGGAGGTCCCACCCACATACCACCCCAACCCTTTCTAGTGTAGGGAAGATTATGTTTGGGGAGCCAGGGGCCACAAGGTCAAGGGGGCTGGGCATACCAGATGTTGCAGTCCTCCTGGATGGTGGCATTAGGCGGGTACCACTGCCCACTGTGACGGCAGGGACAGAGGTCAGGAGGCACACAGCGCTCATCCTGGGCACAGGGTGGGGACAAAGCGCACAGTGGAGGGCTTTCCAGCAGCTAGGGGAGCAGGACAGTGCCCTGGTTTAGGAATGCTACCTGCCGCCCCACACAAGACTCACCAGCAGCACGGTGCCTGGAGGACAGACACAGCCATCAGCGCTGCCTGAAGGGCAGGAGTGGTTGGCTCTGGGGCTGTCACAGGTGAGGAGGCAGGTGCCAGGAGCATAGACAAGTCCCTGGGGGCAGAATGCCCGCTGTGGGGGGCAGTGGCGAGTCGTGCAATTCCAGAGACCCCTCTCCTGGCAGACACTGCAGGAGGTCGGGTGGGAGTAAGAGCCAGACCCAAGCACAGGCTCAGCCACAGGCCCCTGGTCTGAGCTGGTGAGAGTCTCAGGAACCTAGACACTGGGACCCCAGGTGTCTGATCCCCTAACTCTGAGTGAAAACCCAGCTCTGATGCTGGAGACCTGAGCAGCTCACCTCCCATCACCACGGTCACCAGCACAGGAAGCTGGGCCGTGTCCAGCAGCCTCACATGCCTGCATAGACGCTGTCACCCTTTCCTGCCCCAGTGCCAGTGGGGCCATTCTCTGGGGTCTGGGGTGGGCAGAAATATTGAACAACCCCACTTCCAGCCCAGACAGGGGAAGGATTTCATGAGAACCTCACCCCCACCCACCACGCCCTGGATCCCAGCCCTGCCTCCACAGGTCTATAACTTGCCTTTATTTCTCATTAACAAGCTATATGACTCTGTGAGCCACTTAGCCTAACTGAGCCTCAGTTTCCTCATCTGCAAAAATCTCCCCACTCTCTCTCATGGTCTACCTCTTCACCCCCATGTTGCTCCCCTACAAAGGTCGCTGCCCTCACCAGCGGTTGCAGTCCTTCATGGTGGCTCTGCCAGGGCCATAGCGATGGGCTCCGAGCTGGCAGGGACACAAGCTGGGGGGCACACACTGGCCCTCATGGTCCCACAGCAGCCCTGGGGGGCAGTTACAACCGGCCACACAGCCGCCTAGCTCCCCACAGTCCTCTGGCTCCCCACAGTGTCGACCACACACCGGGGCACACTCCTGGTACTCCTGGCCACCAGAACACAGGACAGCTGAACACAGGGACACATGGGGATCAGGGTGTAGGCACTGCCAGCTCTGCCCACCTTATCCAGATCCCTTGTGCCTCTGCAGGAAGAAAAGCCCAGCAATCTGCATAGCCCTGCCCTGCCCCTGCCCTGCCCCCAGCTACTCCTAGAAGGGACTGGGAGGGAGAGGTGGGACGGAGCCTGGGCTGAGTGAGCTCACGGCAGAGGGTCTGGCTCCTCCAGGGAGATGGGGCACCCTCCTGGGCACAGCGGCGTGCATAGGCAGAGACCACGGGGCACAGGCAGTCCCGGCCTGGGGCACAGCCACACACAGCTGCCAAGCAGCGCAGCTGGAACGGCCCCCTGTCCACTAGCCCGTGGCATTCCTTAGGGGGAGAGAAGGAAATGTTTCAGCTCCTGCTCCATGGATTCTCCCATCCCCTCGGATCCCTACTGCCACCTCCCTATGCTCAGCAGCACCACCACAGCATTTAGTCTCCTTTAATCCTCCCAAGAGCCCAGGAGGAGGGCAGGGCAGGTGTTGTCCCATCTTATAGGTGTGGAAGGGAGCCCAACCCGGCTACCTGGAAGGCTGGGCCATGCAGGATGGCACAGGCTGCCTCCGCGAAAGCATGGCGCTGGGAATAGGTGCTGCAGGGGGAGAACAGGGCACTGTCCCCCAAGGGGCACCTTCCCTCGCCTGCCACCTGGAACTTGCTAGTAAAGGCGGCAATGCTGGTCTCCACATCCCCAGCTGGTGTCAGGAAGTCATCCTGCTGGTTCCAGGTGAAGGTGCCACACAGACCCTGTACCTGGGCCACAGGAGTGCACAAGGGACAGTCAAATACAGTCCCACATAGCCTTGCCCAGCCACTCACCTGCCTCCCTTGCACACCTGGTGGGCATGGCGGGGGTCCAGACTGATGTAGGCTGCAGGGTCAGACACCCCCCAGAAGACCTGGGCCCCGGGCCAGTGCAGCAGCAGGAAGATGGAAGAGGCTCGGAAGACACGGAGCCCCCCAGCGCCAAACCAGGGCAAGCCCACATCCTGCCCATCGACCAGTACAGCTCCTGGAATAGGGGGCCTGATGATGGGGAGGGTAGGGGGATGGGCATGGAAGGATGAGGCTGCAGAAGGGAAGACCTTGGGTGGGAGGTGGGGGGCCCGTCGGAGTGGGCTGCCAGGCACAATTGGAAGTGTGGAAGACCTTGGGTGGGAGGTGGGGGGCCCGTCGGAGTGGGCTGCCAGGCACAATTGGAAGTCACCTGGGCACACCCCCACCATGGCCCAAGGACCACCCTCAGCACCACTTTTGCCTGTCCCTTTCCCTTTGTGGTCGGTGTGTTGGGGGAGCTGGACAGAGAGAGCCTGGAGCAGATGGGGCAAGGGGTGGGGGGAGGCTGGAGGGACAGTCGACTGAGAGGGGCCTTTCAGACTCCCACAACTGCATGACTTGTATTTTCCTCTGAAGATGGGGCAGAAGATGCCTTGGAAAATTTATGCAGGACTCTGTGTCTGCTTTAGAGATGGGAGGGTGGGGGAAACTGAGGAAGTGAATCTGGAAGGGGGCAGTTTTGGGGCTCCAAAGCCATTGGGCAGTATGGAGGGAAGGTGAGGGATGGCACCTGAGTCTGTAGGGGGAGGAGTGCTGATAGGATGCCTGGTAGGTGGTGTCCCCAGGGGGCAGAGCTGAGGCTACCTGAGTCCCTGAGCTGGACATGGGTGTCTCCCAGGGAGACAGAGATGGCATGGAGGCAGCTCCCAGAGTTACAGGCCCCGTGCTCCAGCAGGATCTGCAGCTGCCCCTTGACATAGTCCTGGGGCAGACAGAAGGAATGTGGTGGAGTGAGGAGGGGCAGGCCAGCAGGCTCCCTGAGGAAGTCCCTGGAACCTTCTCTGCAGACCCCATTCAGCACACGCCTGGGGGCAGCTCCCACCCAACACCTGTACTGACCACTTTCCATCCAGCCAGATTCTGTGATGTAAGGGGCATAACCCTCTCCGAGGGTTGGCACACGTGGACTGTCTGTGCATATGTGTGTGCGTGGCCATGTATGTGCACTGTGTGTAGGTATGTGTGCGTGCATATTTGTGTGTGCACTTGTGTGTATGTACATGCACGTCTGCATTTTGGGGCAAGATGGCTCTTTCCTCCCCATGGGTATGTATGTTCATCTAGAGTGTGTGCATATGTACATACAAGCTAAGTCAAATCTGTGTGCACATACATGTGTGTCATGTGTGCATGTCTGTGTCTATTTGTGTAGGCGTGTGCATGCAGTGGTGTGCAGCATGTGTATGTATGCACACGCGTCTTTGGTTGTGATTGTGTGTGTTGGGGAGAGACGGCTGCCTCTTCCCTCCCCGTGGACAGGCCATCAGCCTGTGCTCCCCTGATTTCCTCACCCCACCGCTAGTGAAAGGAGCAGGAATGGCCCAATAGCTAGTTGGAGGCATCACCAATGGCACCCCAGATGGTGGAAAGGAACAGGACCTGCACCTGAACTTGGGCAGTGGCCTAACGTTATTGGGGGAGGGCTGGGGGCGTGGGGAGGAGGGCTTCTCGTTTCTTCTGGGGTTGCTTTGGGGCAAGCCCAGCTTGCCCCATCTGTGAGACAGGATTGTGAGGACGGGTCTTGTATGGTGGCCCTTGGCTGGGGGGACGATGACAGGAGGCTTTCACTGGGAATATAAGGAGGTGAGAACCCAAAGGGGGACTTAGGGGACTAGGGCAGCCATCCTCCTTCCAGCATTAGTTCGCGCTCGGCTTTTTCCTGGAGGACTGTGTGTTTCGCTTATTTGTACTGTGGTTTCCTTACAGCCACCTCTGCCCCATCAACACCCTCTAGGAATGGCCCCGTTCTGGCAAGACCCCCCCATCCCGGAGTTTGCCTTCTGCCCACCTGCACCAGGCTGTAGCGGCAACCTGGACCGCCGCGGAAGGAGAAGCTCCGCCCATCAAAGGTGACGTAATGCCCGTCCCCGCCCACCGCACACTCGGCGGGGCATGCGGCCTGCGCGCAGTGCCAGCGGCCGTCCTGGCACACGCTGTGGGCACACGGGGTGGGACAGTGCACTCTGGCATCAGCCCCCAGCAGCGGAGGAGGCTGGGCTGGATCTGACCTCCCGCCCCCAACGCCCTGGTTCCTTCCCTCCCCCACACCCCTTTGCTACCACAGGAAGGGGTAGAGGTCAGCTGGCAAGGTCTTTAAGCAGGGCCCTCAGTCAGGACAGGAGAGGTCACAGGTCACCGTGAGGAACCCCCAGAAAGAGGCTGGAAATTTGGGAGAGGCAGGCTGGGAAACAGCATAAAGGGTGGGGGCAGAAGGAACTACACCGTTGCCACCCCAGCAAGGCCCGAGGACCCACCACGGGTTGCACAGCTGGCGCACGGTGTCGCCGGGAGCGTAGCGCTGGCGCCGGTGGTAGCAGGGGCAGTGGGCGGCAGGCACGCAGAGGGTGCCATCCCAGAAGAGGCCGGGTGGGCAGGCACAGCCGCTCACACACTCCTCCCCGCAGGACCCCTCCTCTCCCTCACCCACCGCCGCACAGCTGGGCGGGCAGGACGGGACACAGTCTGAGTAGAGCTGGCCGCCCGGGCATGAGCGCTCTGTGGGCACAGGAGTGGGCTGTGAGTGGTCTGTGATCTCCTGCCAGCAGGGAGGGCACTCGGGGGGCCCTTGGTCAATTGGTCAGGGTGGGGAGGCCCCATCGGTACCGCAGAAGCCAGGCTTCCTCCAGTGGATTTGGATGCGCTGCCTGGCACAGGCCTGGGCGTAGTTGGCAAAGGTGGCACACACGGCCTCCTGCCGCCCCTCTTGCCCACTGCCCGCCATGGCCCCTGCACAGTAGGCAAAGAGGCAGGCCTCATGGTATTCAGAGGGGTGCACCTGCAGAGAAGGACCTCAGCCAACAAATGCCTTCTCCCGCCAGCCCCTCCCACCCCTTGCTTCCATCATGCCCTGGTTAACATCTGGAAGGGACCTCCGAGAGCATAGCATACATATGAGCCCTCTCCATTCCCAGAGATGAAACCAGGACAGAGTGGGGGATGGCAGCACCAGATTATCCAACTGGGACTTCTCTAGCACCCCTCCTGCCTGACCCCCATTAGGTGCCAAACCCCACCTCCACCTCCACCATACCTGGGTGTGGCATTGCCCAAATGGACCATCCAGCAGCTGATGGCAAATGTCCTGGGCTTCAGCCCGCAGCTGGGCAGTCTCCGTGTCTGCCTCTGTGTCCTCCAGGGCGTCCTCACAGCCCTGGGCTGCCTCCACCACATCTAGACACCCAGGCTGGGGACAAGCAGAGTCAGGCAGGGATGTCCATTAACCAGGACACCAAGAAAATGACCACTGCCCTTACAGTCACTTCACAGCCCACCATCCTGTCCCCCGGCCCACACCTGGGGCTGTTGGGGACAGCAAAGTGGCAGGCCTGGGTGAGGAGGTGGAGAGGCCCGGGCCACAGTCAGCCCATAGGCAGGAGGTCAGATGACCAGCTAGTTGCCCAAAGGTGGTCAGTGACCAGGTTGGCAAGTATGATCCCCAATGGTTGGTTCTCAGCAGGCTGCTGGGCTGTGGGCAGCACCTCACACCAATTTACTTGGGGCACCTGGGGCCTGCCCCCTCTTCCCTGGGGCCAGCCTGTCCTGGGGAAGAGGCCAGTGATGGAGACAGAACAAAGGCTTGGAGAAGTCAAGAGCTAAGGGCCCTGGTGAGAAGCCAGGCATGGGCAGGCAGGCGGCAGGAAGGGAGCCCAGGATGCCAGTCTCACCTCAGACTCCGGGAGCCTCCAGGAATTCCCAAAGGTGGCAACTAACACGGCAAGTCCCCCGCCTGGCTCCAGAAAGTCATCTGAGGGAGGGTGAGGCAGGGGCGCTGGGTCTGGGTCTCCTGTCTTCCCTTCCCTCCTACCAGCCACCAAGCCATGCCCACCTTACCCTCAGGCTGGCCATTGTAGAGCCCGCAAAGACCTTGAGTCTGTCCCCAGAGCCCGTGGTCCACGGAGATGGAAACCGAACTGGACCTGTCCAGCCGCACAACGACCCCCAGGCCTCCCGACAGTACCAGCCAGTCCCCCTGCCACTGCAGACTCAGCCCTGGGTGGGGGATGGGGGTCACTCATCTCCTGCAGTCACACTCCCCGCCCCCTCCCACCAGCACAGCAGGGCTCAAACCGCCCAGGGAGGAAGGGAAGGGGCGCTCCCAGTTCTAGTGAGCTCTGTGCTTTGACCAAAAGTACCTGCTTTAAAGCAGAAGCGGTAACTTTTCCATCCCCATCCTCTTTGAGAAGCTCATGATTGCTGTGCAGTGAGGGAGGCTCACCCCACCTCATCCCCCAACCCCCATCCCAGACAGGACAAAGCTTTTAGTAAGGGAGCTTTCCGTCTGTCAGCACCAAAGCGCTTCCTCACAACAGTCCCATGAGGCAGATGGGGAAACTGAGGTTCGGGGGGTTAGATAGACTCACTGAGGTCATGTTTGGAGGGGGTTAGTGGGGCTGGGGGACTAGGCCCACATCCTCCAGCTCCTCATTTGCAAATGCCTCCCAACAGCAATTTGGCTTGGTCCCAAACTGCCCCTCTGTTGCTCTTCTGG
>NW_007729510.1:0-20122 GCF_000696425.1 Galeopterus variegatus
CATACATACACACACACACACACATACACACACACACACTCTCACACACACTCACACAAAATCAAAGAAACAGCAACAACAACAACAACAACAAAAAACCGGGGGGGTGGGAGAGGAAGATTTAACAACCTCAACTTTTTTTTTTTTTTTTTTTGAAGCTCTTACAACAAGAAAATGGAGGGGACACATCTGGGTGGGAGGGGGGAGAGGGAGGAGGGAGGGAGGTTTTGGTGATGGGACACAATAACTAACTACATTGTATATTGACAAAATTAAAAAAATAAAATAAAATAAAATAAAAAAAAGAAAGTACAAGAATAGATGTGCATACACATTCATTTACCTTAACAGTAATCTCGCTGTCTAATTGCATGGATTCCACACACAAACAACCCCCCCACACACACACATACACACACATCTTGCCATCTATCACAGTGGCTGGCATAGTCTCCCAATAAATATTTGTTTAATGAGACATTTAAAACACATCATCTTCACTTAAATAATAATCAGACTGAGCTCTGTTTGATGAAACACATTCACATCTTTAAACACTCACATGTAAAATGTTAAAATACAAGCTTTGAAAAATAAATACATAAATATGAATCTCATAAGAAATAGTCAAACACATTAAGCCCTGTCCAGTTGTCACCAGAAGCCAATTCTCTTTTCACATTCAGCTCCTATAAGGGCAGGGACTGTCCTGCAGAAACCGCCATCGATGGGCATCTTACTTCTTTCCAGGTCAGTTGCTGCTGTCCCTAGGATGGGAAGAGGGTTACTGTTACAGATGCTAGGAAGATCTGCTCTTCCCTTACCCTGCTCCCTGAGGCTGGAGGGATTTCTGCATGCAGACTTGCCCAGCCCTGCATCCAGGGAAGGTGTGGCTGTACCCACTGCCCTGTACAGCAGAGAACTTGCAATGCTGAATACCTTTTTTTTTTGGTGGCTGGCCAGCATGGGGTTCTGAGCCTGTGACTTTGGTTGGCGTTATAAGGCTGTGCTTTAGCCAGCGGAGCTAACTGGCCAGCCTCCCTGAATGCTTTTTATTGAGGAAAAATGGGGCAGTGGACTCAACTATATTACTGGATTAAAGGAGCCAAAATATACTGCTCACCGATTGTCACTTTGGGTTAAAAATTTATTCATGACCTCACTTAAGTCACACACAACCCTATGAAATAGCTACTATTATCCATCCTATTTTGCTGAAGCTCAAAGAGATTAAATAACATTGAGAGAGATCCTAGGCTTGAACTCAGGAGTCTCACTGCAAAGTTCCTGCTCTTCACCAAGAAGGCTTAGAGACCCATGCTGCCCAAATCCAAGGGTTCTACTTTCAGGTCTGAAGTCCACAAGGGACAGAGGAAAACATCGTTCCTCAAAAGGTAGAAGGCATCTTAGCATCATTAGCCAAATTTACTTCATCTTTCAAGAATACCACTGACCCTCACTCACTTGAGTAGGGAATTGGGAATGGAGGGCACTGGAGATACCCTTCTGGCACCAGAGCACGTAAATAAGCTTCATGGCAAATTTAATTGTGAAAATAATGATGATCTTTCAGCCATTTGGTTAAGCCCTTGGTTTCCCTAATAGAATTTTCAAGAGGCAGATGCCAGTATGTGTGACCAGTGACTCCAGTCATGTGTATATACACATGAACAGAAACCATAACTCACTTGTTTAGCTTCTTGCAATGATTTTCTTAACCATGGGGGTCATGGGGTTGAGACAGGCTTCCTGCCCATTCTTGAGAGTGGCTCTGCAGATAGAAGGAAGGATCCCCATGAGGCAGGAGGTCAGGCAGGGGGTCAGGGGTCAGGGGGTCAGCTGCCACTCATATAAAACTGGACAGTGGTACAATCACTTTGTTGTGTCTGACATGGTGAAGAAATAAATAATTGACATGGTTACAAACTATGATTATTTCTTCCTATTTTTTCAATAAAGAAATAATTAAGACAACATCTCAATTACCAGATACAGTGAATACTTCGCAGTATCATAAGCAGTGTTTGACAAGTTTTGCAGGGTTTTTTATTTGATTCTTTGCAGAATGTGGTTTACATTCATTGTACTAAATTTTTCCTTATTGGCAATAGAACAACTTTGAATTGTGGTCTTGCTGAAGAAAAATTCTTGCCTGTTCGCAATTTCTTAGTAGGCTGCTTTTTAGTTCAGGGATTGTGGCCACTGCTATTTCAAATATGTGCACTAGGGGTAAAGCACCAAGCGAAGGGAGGGAAAGTAATATTTATTTATTGTGTTCCAATTCTTGATCAGATACAGTGTCTGAGTTTTTCATAATGTCATTTTAATCATTTCAGTAACACTAGGTTGGTATCATGATTCTTATTTTACAGATTTAAAAAACTGAAGTAGAGGCTCTTACAGTTGAAGTTAAATTCAAATCCAAGGCTGTATGATTCAGAAGCCCATGGCCTTAAAGCCAGTCTTTCTCTAGACAAGCCAAAGAAGCTACTGGGGAAGAACAGACCAGGTAAAAATATCTTGTCTATGGAGCATATTTAGTTTTTTTAGCCCTTCTAGGAAACAGCTCATTTTTCAAATTTTCAATTCAGCTTATATTAGGAGCCAAACAAAAATACAGAGGTGACAACTAGTAGCACCCTGAGTCCCAGAGACCCTTCTGCTCATTGTGCTATCTCAACCCCAAACACTTCACCCCATGAAGTTCTCAGGGACTCCCAACAATAGGTCATGATCTTATATTCACACTGAAGGTGGATGATAGAGAGAGTGTGTGAAGATTCTAGCTGCTCTAAGCATCTGACCTCTCCTGGCTCTCAGAGTACCTTGGAAGTCACTAATAAGAAGGTAAACACTGGGGGTGACTGGTTAGCTCAGTTGATTAGAGTATGATGTTATAACACCAAGGTCATGGGTTTGGATCTCCAAAGAGGCCAGATGCTAAAAAAAAAAAAGTGGAAAGTAGATTCTACAATGGACTGTCAAATCATCTTGGCTCTGTCATTAAGGCTAGAGCAATACTTTTATAGTACAAGTGGTACAAATGGGTCATAAAATCAATTTTGTGAGCTGTTACCAATATTTATAAATATAATGAAATAAAATACAATAGATAGAATTTTTAATGCATCACATATTATTAGTTTAAGTATTCCTCTGTGACACATTTTTGCCATATACACATTAGTGACTGTATAAAACTAAATGCTTGCTGCACAGGATAGAGAAAAAGAACTTCCAGGAGCAAAAATATCCCTTTATGGATTTTATTATATCGATCAAGGTATGACTACACATCACGTTCTTAGTTTGTAGACTTCAGATCTACTGAGAATTTCCAGTCCAAAAAAAAAAAAAAAAAAAGGGGTGAAGTACATTCATCACTCTCTGACAGTTTGCATAACAGAGAGGTACAGAAAATTGCTGTACAGTTTGTGCTTTTCCTGGTAGTAATGCTGGCTTTTTTTTTTTTTTTTTTTTTTTTTTTTTTTTTAGTAATGCTGGCTTTTGATGCTCTTGCTGAGAAAAGGGATAGCCTGACGGTGTCCTCAGCAGAGTTAAAAGATTAACATGGTAGCAGCACTGATTGGCTTAGCAAAATTCACTTCGGTTCTTCAACCAGTTGGGTCACACCTACTAATTATTATATCCAGCTAAAGATGTTGCTTGTGGTAGGCACAAAGGGAAATAGAGAAAAAAGTGAAACCATAATACCTTACCATTGGCACCCAACTTCCTAGTGTGTTAATTTTTCAAAAAATTAATCGAACTTAGATTTCAGTTTCAACATTCTTTGCTTATTTTTGCCTGAATTTCTTTGCTAAATGTCTTATTCAACCCATTAGTCTGTCTATAGTAGCGTAAAAAAACCAAAAATGATACTAGCATAGTAATTATGATGAGTAATAATCACTAACATTTAATAAAAACATACTATTTTATACATTTTATTCCTAAATCCAGGCTGAGATTGTTGTACGTACGCGCGTGTGTGTGTGTGTGTGTGTGTGTGTGTGTAAAATCTCCTTACAGCAGTTCAACAGATAGATACTCAAAATATACCCATTTCACAGATTAGAAAACCAAGGCATGTACCATACTAAGAAATTTGTGCCTTGTGCTGTGGACACAAAGAAACATTGAGTGATTGTATGTAGGTGAGTGACACTGTTATATTTGTATTTTAAAAGAATAATTCTTGTGGCATTGAAGATAAATTGTAGGGAAAAGACTGTGATGAAATTAGGTTACCTGGGATCAGTTCGGTCCTTTCTATGATTGTTTACAAGCTGTCTTGGTGTGAGCCTACAATACTCTTTAGACTGGGACTAATTTGACCCCTACCACTGAGATAATTCCCTTCTGAGAATTCTACCTTTGAGACTGGTGTTCTTTGAACCTGTCAGGATAGATATTAATTCCATAAGGTAACAAATAGAATCACATTCTGTTTCTCTTACAGAATTTTGTTGAAATTAATATCATGCATAAATTATGCACTGAATATAAACTGAAAATCTTTGGATTACAGAGGAATTTCTGTGGTAATATACTTATTTAGGGTACAATCCTTTTCTGTCACATCTTTACAGCCATTTTTCCTCTATCTTACATAAATATCTATCATAAAAATAGGTGGAAACATAGGCATAGCTTTGTGACAAAAGAGGCAGTTAGCTCTCTTGTATACCCGTGACAATAATAATTTTTTAAAAAGCAACATCCGTGGCTCTATATTAAATTCTGAGCTCCCAACATGCCCTTATAAAAATCTAATGTCTGTTGTCCTTCAAATCACTTTCTTGAGTCTTCAAACATTGGGTAGTGGGTCTAAATTTTGTTCCATAAACTTGAGTGTGAAAGAAAATTTTCATAGTTTTATTTTCTTTAAATCAGCTTAAACTTGGCCTATGCCTTCATTCCATGAGGAGAAAATTATTCAATCTCAGTCATTACTGTGGCTCCCTGACCAGACACACTGGAAGTATAAAGTCCCCAAGGGATTTATGTAAAGCAGAACATTCAGGGGAGTCCCTTTGGACTTTGGCGTATACCCGTTTTTCGTAAAAGGACAAACACTGACACGGTCATTCGAAGTGCAGCACTGTGCAGCTTGTGTCCACTCTGCAGCATGGAAATCTTTGTTAAGGTTGGCAACACCAGCGCTCGCTAGTCTCCTAAGTAAAGAGTACAGAGGTTCTTCCAGAGTCCTGCCACCTCCCTGAAGGAGAGAGCTGAGCGAAGAAACAAAATTGTTCTTCTTGGCAGTGGGAGAAACACTGTGACAGCCCTTTTGCCTTCCCACTCCTTCTTCTGTGTGGCATCCAGCAAAGAAGCAGAGGAAGGGCGGGTCAAAAGGAGGGGGAGACCCTCAGAGTGGTATGAAAAAAAAAAAAGAAAAGAATGAAAGGTCCTCGAGAGAGTGAGAGGAGCAGGATGTGCAAGGGATTTGAGGTTCCTTAGCTGACTTTGAAGCTTTGGCCAACTGGTGGTCCAAGGTTCCGGAATGGAGACTTTGAAATAGTAAATGAAATTATAGTAGCTGGAACAGTGGAATGGAGACTAGGATTTACTTCTGAGTTCCAGCCTCCTTCTTGTTCTATATTTTCCTCTTGTCGCTTGTGGATGTTTGCCAAACTAGCATTAAGCCCAGGTGGGACATAGACTGTGCTATCTCCCCACTTTCTCAGGAAGGTGCACTTCTAAGGTCACATACTTACTCAGCCAATGGACTTATTTATTAAGCAGTGACTGTGTTCCAGGATTGAGTGAGGCACTGAGATCCAGAAATCAAAGGATCTCTTCCCTCACAAGAGCCACTATCTGGTTGAGCTGACAGGGACGTCAATAGGCAATGATAACCCAGTGTCTATGCCAGGCAGAATGTATATTAAAAACTGGGGATCGAAAGAGGGCAGAATTTGTCTTTGTTCTAAAGTGCTTAATTTCTAAAAGATGGAATAAACAAATATAAAAAGAGTGTATCAGGTTATGGTCAATTCTATATGGGGTCTAGCATGCTCTTAGATTCAGAAAAGAGGGTCCTCCTGTCCTGAGCCTAAGCTTCACACGGCCTCACTATCATAACCAAACAAACAAACAAAAAATGTACCAGAGAGCACATGGGCACCTCTGCCACATGAGGAACCAGAGCCCAGTGGGGACATTGAATGACCCTGAACATCCTAACCATCCTTAACCCTAAACGTCCTCTCTCTTGACTAGCAGAGCTCAGGCTCAAGGCTGAATATCCCAGGGTGACACACTGGGGAGGCTGATGAGTAGCAAAGGTGGTGGCCGGGCTTCTGTCTATTCCCTTCATCTCTGGTTGCGTATGAGGAGATGGAGACGTGTGCTAATAAAGCGGATCTTCACAAGGACTTGTCCTAGAAGCTTGGGGGAAGTCAAGAGGGCCATGTACCTGCATTGCCAACAATTTCCCATGCTCTTATTCTCAGATCAGTTAAAAAGCACAACCTTAAGCAATCAGTCCACCATACAGTTCCTCATTTATTCTGATAGCTCAGTGTCTAGGTAACTTATCACAGGTGACCCATTGCAGTGTGTGAACTGGACATGAAATTCATGGTTTGTTTCTGAATCTAAGTAATGCTTTAGGAATCTTATTGTCACTGCATTAGCAGAGTGAAACTTCTCCAAATTTAAATAAATAATAAAGATATCTAAGAATTAAATGATTCGAGTAATGTCTAATTTGGCATTACTACTATAGAACACAAATTATGTTAACGTTTCAATGACAAAAACTTAATCATTGATTTTGCTGAAATCAAGAAAAATAAATTTTGTATGATAAATAGACATCATAAATCATGCATGTCCTTATTTTGCCTACACCCAAACATAACCTGCACAGTAGCAGAACGCCCAGATGTGGACTAACGCATTCGATTATCTCTGATATTTTCCTGACACTCATCATACAAAATCCATAGCTTTACATATTTGTAAAACGTTATTGATATATATTTGTCAAGGTGGAGGAGTAGGATTTATTTTATTTACCATTTCTGTAGCCAGTTAGAAAACTTTAAATATTTAGACAGATAGATGACTGTGGGCCTCTCTTTGAACTCTCTCTCAAGACCCCACAATTGTTAGGTATGGGCCTGATGGAGCAGTGGGGGAGTGCATTGGGGAAGAATTCTGAAAAACTATCCTAGAACAAATGAGTGAGGAGATGAATTTGAGGAAAAAGCTATTATTATTCATTTTAATTTGTGGTCATTTTGATACCCCCTCAGAGATTTATCGCTTTTTGAAACAAGAATTATTTACATTTTAAAATATTTTTATCTACACAGAGGGTTTACTTTATAAGTGCTTGCTTGGAATGCAATGGTGCTTAGTGAATTGAAATAGGACGTTCTGGGAAAAAGAGAAAATGGAGTGTAAATAATACATTTTAATGATTAAGACCTCAGATGGGAAAGCCATTAATTTTGGTTAAAAGTAACATTTTAATTAAAACTGTGGTAACATAGAACAAAGGAACATGATTAGAAAAAATGAAGAATCATCATCTTACCTTTCTTGATTCCAGTGGATCCTTAAAAACTGCAACATGCAGTAGATTCCCTATTTGTGCTTTAGGAACCTAACTACCATGCTGACATTTGCCAAGACACGTAAATTTTGGTTTCATGAAATTTTTTTCCATTATTAATGCAAAGAATAAACTTGTGTTTGCTCATTGAAGAGTTTCTAAGGTGCTGAAATTTCAGCAAGAGGAAATTTATTTCTCAACTTGAACTTTTCACATAAGTGGCATTGAATTGCTCATGAATTAATAGGCTGACAGCTATTGTCCTTTCCTGGGGACACTCACACTTAGAGCAGGAGAAGCTGAATACCAGGTTCTGTTCATCATGTGTCTTGGGGTATGTTCCCTAAAGTCTGAGATTTACATTGAATTTATAGGAACCAATGCCATTGAATTAAGTGGAGAGGAATTTATATTCTGGAATAAGGCTGTGGAGTCAGACGGTTGTGCCAAAGGTATCTGCTGTGCTGAAACTCTGGTCACCACTTCTTTCTCATATGCCCTGAAACAGGAAATGCTGCTTCATGTGCTGTAGTTGCTTGTCAGGCTTGACTCAGCAAAACGAAATATTAGCCAAGGGAAATGTACAGCTCAGGCTGCTCACTCAGAGCACATATAATTTTGAGTATAATCATCTGTAGCCTCAGATCTAGTCTTTAGTCCACTAGGAGAAGCAGAAATGAAGCAAGAGGAGAAACAGTCTGACCTCGGCTACAAAGAGTGCCAAGGTAAGACTCAAGACGCCAGCAGACTCTAGGTCATGCTGTTTCCCCCTCCAATGAAATGGCAGGCCCATGACAGATCTATGCAAATATGACATGGAAATAATTTGTCAAAGACAACTTCTGTGTGCCAAATGTTTCCTGGTTTTCTTTTGGCCTGGCCTATGGATGATATTAGCATATTTTAGAGTGTAGCTTCCAATTTTCCTGCAGGCTGGGGCCAAGGAGAGTTCATTTCACAGAAAGGCCAAGGTCTGAGATGGAGGCTGGGAGTGCATGAGGCCCCAGGGCACAGTGAGAACAGGAGTGTTTCACTGACATGCCATTCCTTTCTCCCCCAGCACTCTCATCTCAGAGTGGCCAGGGTTGACTGAAGGAGTAGTAATTGTCATCTAAACCTGGGAACAGAGGTTCCCGGCACTTGAGGGATGACCTACTTCACTTCATTCAAGCTCCCCCTCCAAAAAAACTTAGTGACAATTTTATTAGCAAAATAGGAAAAGAAAACCCCAGAAACAGTCCCTATTCAGTAACTGGAGAGTCACCACCCCAAGGGGCCTATAGGAGCTGATCCTCTGTCATGGAGAGCCTCTCATCCTTGCTCCCCATCAGCGTTGTACTCCAGCCAGCTCATAAGGACCTGTAAGAGCAGACTGCTAAATTGTCAGGGATTTTGTTAGCCAGTTAGCAATGGTTGGTAGCATGAGTTTGGCCATAGACAGAATGTTTACACTATGACATCAACAAATGCCACAAATCTGTCCTTTTTCTTTCTTTTTTTTTTTTTTTACATATGGTTTACCAACACTCTATTGCTTATAGTTCTGTATGAACATAATTTGCATAAACATGATACCTTATTTTCTCCCCCTTACTACAGCCTCTCTCCTGTACCCTCACTGTCCTCTGTGGGAATCTATTGGACATTTCCTGCCCCCCCATTCCACCCCCCCACCCCCCCACCCCCACCGATGGTTTTCTCTTTTACTCTTCTGGAAGAAGAGGAAGGATTTCCTCTTCTGGATCATGAATCTCGGTATCTCCTGCCTACATATCCTGGGGCTTGTGAAGCATTCTGTTGTCTCCCAAATTACTATTAATAGACACCAAGTGGGAAGTCTCAATGATTAGCTCTCCCCATCAGCCTCAACCCCAGAAAACACTATTATTTCTAAGCAACAACTGAAGCCTGTATACCCTAGTAGTAAAATGTGTGTTTTCAGGTGGATTCCTAAATGAATGTGGAAGGAGATATGTATTTTAGAACTGAAGTGACCTTAGAAAGAGCCTAGTCTAACTTACTTATTAATCTGGTGTGTAAACAGAGTCTCAGAGAGATTGTTAGTGGTAGAATCAGGACTAGAATTCAGATCACTGGCTTCTACTTGTGGGCTTTTAAAAATCTACAAGGTTTTTTTTTTAGCATTAAAACTAGGTCCAAAATAATTTTCATTCAACTAAAGAAATGACTACCACATATATGTCTATAGACACTTATGCTACGTATTACACCAGAAGTTGAAGCTACAGAAAAGTTTCCTACTTCCTAGAACTTTCTTTTGAGAACTAAAACTATTGGTGTCACCATGATTTAACTCTTTGTTCCAAGAAATTCTCACACAGAAAATAAAACTGCTATCCAATGGCGAACTTTACTGCTTGCTTCAGGAACTTCTTGTAAATCTGTGTAATCAGGTCATCCATCTGCACCCCCACCCCACCCGGCTGGCAGCTCACTTTTCAAGAAACAGTTTGCTTATCAAGGTCCCTGTCAAGACCTCGCTCTTGTCCACCAATCCCATTATGTCAGCAACTTTCCCAGTTCCAGTCAGTTCCCTGCCTTGAGAAATCAACCCCCTAACATCCTCCTTCTGAGACACTAAGACTCTCTCGAAGCATTGTTCTCCCTGTTGAGTAAGTCTAATAAACTCACTTTTCCTGAATGGAATAGTTTTGTTGTTGGTATTTCTGAAGAGTTGATGGTTGACAAATTCTACTGGAGAACAGAATGTAAGAATGAAGAAAATTATAGTTATAATGTCCTATTTGGGTGTAATTAGGAACTTTATTTGACACACCATACAGTGATGTAATTTGACCTGTGAAATTTCAGGCTAGGTGTTGTTCTAGAAACTTGATACATACACATTCTATGTTTTCCTGTGACATTCTGACTTTAAAAACTTTGCTTTCCAATGCATGCCTAGGACTGGATGTCTTGCCCTCTGATTCCGTAAGTGTGGTGTCAAAATTCATAGGAGAAGGCAGGCATGGGCAACTCAAGGTACATGAAAGAAAGACAGTCAGAGAAGAATGTTATTCCAAACTACATGGAAAAGTTCTTTTTTCATGTGATTTTAAAAATTGATGTTATTTTATTTTATTTTATTTTTTTTGCTTAGAATTTGTCACCACTTCCTCTAAAGATTTTTGTATAAAATTCCCTTCTATTAAAGATACTGTCTACAGCATAAAATATAGTTATCACAAACACCAAAATAGCAAGAGTGGAATTGGGGGGGTACCCTGAACTATTCACAGGGAGATGGTCTCTGGGAGGCCTCACCACGCCTGAATGAGAGAGCTCTCAGAACTCCCCACCTCCTTTGCCTTTAATTTCATACAATCTTCTGATTTAGGTACTTAACAGAAAGAGCCTTCTGGATACAGCATACCACCATATAGGTCTAGATTGCAGATTAATACATTGGCATTCTGCAATTTTAAAAAGAAACATTGTCTGTATCACTGTGGTTTAAGACAAATAGAATTTGTTAAGTAGAAATATACTTCTAGGGCCGAGCCCGTGGCACACTCGGGAGAGTGCGGTGCTGGGAGTGCAGCAGCGCTCCCGCTGCGGGTTTGGATCCTATATAGGGATGACTGGTGCGCTCACAGCGCTCACTGGCTGAGTGCAGTGTGGCCAGTCTCAAAAAAGGACAAAAAAAAAAAAAAGAAATATACTTCTAAAATTGACTTTACAATTTGAACAAGCATCAGTTTTTCAAAAGAGTATAACAGCAATTCTAGGTCAACTGTCCTAAATGCTGTAGAAATTCAGACTAAGGGCCAGATCCCCTTGTGAGGTTACAAGTCAGACTCTCATTCTTAAGTCAGACTGTCTCTCTTGTCACCAGATATACATTCAATGACTGCAATGTTCCAGGCACTATTCTAGGAGCTCTGGACACATCAGTGAACAAAATAGAAAAATATCCCCTCAAGGAGCTGACTTTTTACTGGGGCTTGGTTTATCTCCTTTGGTACTGGGTTTCTTCTCCCATGCATGGGCATATCCTATGATGCTGCACAGCACATGGCAAGACACCTGAGGCAAAGGAGGTGAATCACCAGAACTGGGATGAAGATCCATTCTGAGAAAGTAAGGAACGGGGCAGGGAAGCAGAAATGATTTCCTCTTGTAACATTAAATCTTGCCTTAAACTTTTCTTTTGAAATGTTCTAAGCCAAGGTAATAATTCAAGATACACTTTCCCTTTGTGAAAAGGGCTGCTTGTTGCAGAGGTCACAATAAAGAACAATTGCTGGGCAAAGCTTCAAAGAGAGTGGGAATTGAAATATGTATTGAGTGTCTGCTCTGGACAAGACAGCGTATTGGCTTTTCCTGTGGATTAATTCATTTGATTTTCACAAGGAAGGATTATTAGCTCTTGATACACAAAGTAAACAGGACTCACAGTAGTTGTCCAAAGTCACTAGCAGCAAGTAGAAGAGCTGAGATTCTACAGCAGAGCCATATGACTTTTCCCTTGCACTGTTTCAACATGGCCAGGCAGCTGTCCCTGTCCAGTAAATGTTATCGCCACAGTAATGTTTTATTAAAATACTCTTTCCCTGAAACAAAAAAATGATGGCTCCTCTCTGCCCACCAACAGGAAAAACATTTTGAGAGTATTTTACGGCATATAAGGACCATTTCTTCTTCCAATATTCATCCATTATAAAACTACTCCAGTGTTCAGTTACTCTGATTATTCTGTGAATATAGGAGAGACCACAACAGAAATTCCATTACTGGATTTGAGATTGAGTTTAGACTATTATCTTAAACAGGTCTAAGTCTAGCAAAAATGATGAATTTTTTTGTGTGAAAAATATAATCAAATTTCTGTGACACTTTAGTAATAACTATCATTTATTGAATATATGAGAGTACGTCAAAAAGTTTGTGGAAAGATATAAATGAAGTATATACACAGTTTTTCATATATACTGAAGAATGAAAACAAGACTTTAGTTTAACCCTAAATTTGAATTGACTTTAAAGAATGTTGTTGTTATATAAAGTGTATTGCTATTGCTACTACTCATAATGGGCTGTTTGTGTAAAGTAGGATTTTCTACCATGACTTGATTAAAAACTAAATAGGCTCAATAGTGAATGAGATCAGCATGCATGTGTCCTTGTCTATGTGTATTATATCTTGCAACGAACTGATGAACAGGAAAGCATACTCATGACATTTAGTAAAATCATTCCAAATTTTTGTTTGTATTGGAAATTGTTTGTTGTGTGTTGTATTTAAATATTAATAAAATTATATTGGATATTAAAAAAATAACTGCCTCTAACACCTCTAAATACTTTTACTTTACATTTTTAGTTGCTTACCTTTGGTTTCCTCTTCATGTAATAATGATTTTTAAGATAATTTTCTATACAAAGGGTAGAAACAATTTCTCTTTCCTATAGGATGTTTGCTCAAAATTAGTTTGTATTATTGAAAAAACAAAAAATTGTCCTATTTATTGGTTGAGAGGAATGAAGAAGCGTTTACAGTTATAGGTCCAGACACTAGTGGTAAAAATGAACATTACAGCCAGTGTTCTTCTGTCTTCCTCAGTTATTACAACTATGAGAGTGTCCCAAGTCATCTATCAGTTCAGCTCTCTTCTTTTGTCTTAATGTTGACACACATGTCTATATAGAGTGAATGACCACACTAGCTCAGAAGGGGACAACGAGAATTAAAGCAGGTGATTCTTCCTCCTTGTTGGGAAAATTAAGGCGGATAGTCTTGTTCAGGCTTCAGAGTTATTGCTAGGCCTCTGACTGAAGAGTGACCCTGCGTAGGCTATGTGCTAGACCTAGCCAGTTCCCAAGGCCGAAGAATATCCCGAAGACTTGTGAGAAAAGATCCAAGTGTTAATAAAACAACCACAGCTGCATGTTTGTATACAGACTAATGTTATCAGTCTGTGGCTGGCTGATATAAGCTGGATTTCCCCAAACCACTGTCTGAAGTCTCACCCATGGAGTGGACACACTGCCTTGGACAATCCCAACCGGGACTCTGGATTGCTGTCCGCAGGACTTCCCAGCACTGCATGGATACGGATGTAGGTGTTTCCCCAGTTTGGTGATGTAAACACTGCTTAATTCTTTTTCTCTTCTTTTTCTTTAAATATGCCTGCATAATCTTGCTTTCTTTGTTTACTTGCTTACTGCTTTTCTTAATAAATATTATAAACTGGCTCGTTAGTGTGAAGAGTGGTTTCTTTTACCAACGAATCCTTTGAATCTAAACAAAAGTAAAAACTTTCGGCAAAACACCCTTGTGGAAGGGCTCTCTCAGTGGGCACACACCCTTGGTGGGTAGAAATCAGGAATCCGCTAACTGTTACTGGAGAGTGCCTTGCTTTTATTTTGTACAGCAGAGTCTTCCAAAGTTTCCATGCTCCTCTAACATCATTATTCTTTTTAAAATTTTTTAAAATTAAAATAAATTTTTTTCAGCAGCTGGCCAGTACAGGGATTGAACCCTGGACCTTAGTGTTACAAGCACCAGGCTCTAACCAACTGAGCTAACCCACCAGCCCTAGTGTGTATTAACCTGGGGTTTGAAAGAAATGCTCTTTAACAATGTAAATTTAAATGATTAAATCAAATTACCTTTTATCAATGAAAATATTATCTATTCTTAACAGCTGGGTGCATAAAGCATGTAACTTCACATACAGATATACTTACTGTTTGTTGTGCTACTACCTGTGCATGTTCTACAAACACAGCAATTTGGGTAGATTCTATGTAACATGATCATTCCAACCAAATGGGGGAAAAAAGTATGAGACATTGGTAATCGAAGACCCTGTGTTATTGAGTACATTCTTGAAATGGAACAGTTAGTTTTATCTAGATTCAATGTGAACAGAATATTGTGCTTATCATTTTTCTTTTTTCTTTTTTTGTGATCGGTAAGGGGATTGCAACCCTTGGCTTGGTGTCGCCCACACCGCACTCAGCCAGTGAGTGCACCGGCCATCGTGCACTGGCCATCCCTATATAGGATCCGAACCTGCAGTGGGAGCACTGCTGCGCTCCCAGCGCCACACTCTCCGAGTGAGCCACGGGGTCGGTCCTTTTTTTTTTTTTTTTCCCTTTTTTTTTTTCATTCAGTTGATTGAATTTTCCCCAGATTAGCTTCTGGCTCTGTGTATTTCAACCTTGTTTCTTCCATACCTGCGTCATTGTGGTGCTGTGTACCTTAGCACGCATTCTGACTTCTGCATCGGGAAGCTGCAGGAGTGTGCACAGTAAGCAAAGGGATATTCCTAGAAGCTATTGTTACACCGGATGGCTAGTGAAAACAGAATTATTCATAACGTAACTGTGAAACAATGCAATCCATGTCACTAAACCTAAAGAAAATTTGTTTCCTCAACTCCACTTCCCCTTAGCCAGATCTCAAAAATGCTTACAGCTACTCTGACATCACCCAATACAAGGAAAATAGTACAGAAGGGAAGTGGGAGTGTGAAAAAAAAGTCATATATTATAATGACTTCAGCAAATTTTATTAAAATATGTGACCACATGAACACAGTGCTAGCACCCCTTCCAAGGCCTTTGAAAAAGCCTGAGCTAGTGAGGGGTCATAATTAGCTTCATGACTATGGTGAGGTTCTGATATATCTGATTATCATTGTTATTTAAATTATGTAAATATGTTCATCCTTCCGTTTAGGTTAATAACTGTGACTCTAGTAGCTAGTAACAGTAACAAATGTAAGGAGTTTTGTATGGTGAAAATGGTGAATTAGAATTATGTCACTGTCATGCTGCCAATATGGATCTGGCCTTCACATCTTGGGTGCAAGAGGTGACAATCAGCTTTGTATCTCATGAATATTCATAACCAATAAAAAAAACGATGTCACTGTAATGATTTTATGAAAAGCTTTCGTTAGCTTAAGTTCAAAGAGATTTTTTTTTTCCTTTGGCACTAAAGTGGTATTTTGAAGTAGTCATACAGATTTCTTTCTAACTTTCTGGATCTCTGCCTAAACCATTCTCATATCTACTACATTAAAATTTGCATGTTAAATATTATTTAATCAATTTGTAAACTGAGTATCATTTGTTTTTCTCTTTTGGAGCTTCTGAAAGCAAAGTTCATGTGAGAAATGTTTGCAATAGCTGATTTATCCTCAGGGTAACAATGCCTTAATATTTTCTTTCTCTGAAAATGGAAGTGCTTGGGGAAAGGGATTTTAAAGGGACATTCTGAAATCCCTGGGAAATTCCACAAGTGGACAGGACTTCATAACCATGTCAACAAATGATATTGTCCAACAATTAGTGACTCATGTGTCAGGCATGCTGAGGGGAGAGTGGAGCCAACAGAAGGAAGCTGGCCTTGGACACAGGAACTCTTGGCCGCTGAGAGAGAATGACTGTGAAAGTCTAACTCTATTTAGCAGACTTTTCTTGAGTGTTCTCTATGTGCGAGGTGTTTGGGATTCAGATTCAGGTTTTGCTAAGGGGAAGAAAAACTATTCACTTAGGAAAAGGTACAGTGGCCAAAAGGAAGGTTCCCAGGCTGGGGAGAGCCGACCTTGAGATCTTAACCCACAGGGGAAGGTGGAGGTTAAAAGAATGGACTTTTGGGAAGTGTACAAACAGTGGTGCTCCCTGGGCTGAATTTTAAAGGATGCATAGGTCATGTCATGCAAAGAAAGGGGAACGGTATTTCAGACAGAAGGAATACTATGAACAATGACTCAGAGGTACCAATATTTGAAGGATTGAAGTTGGGGGGGGTGGGGAGGGACAGAGAGATCCAGAGAGGAGTATGGAGAGGCCAAAAGGGGCCAAGCAGAGAAAAACTCTTATCAGGGTCAGGAGTGAAAACTGTATCCTGAAGAGCATGGCATGGGGTAGACACTGAAGGTTAAATCCAGGAAAGACATGGTCTGGTTTGCATTTTAGGAAGTTCTTTCAGGAGAAGTGAGTGAGTGGTGGAGGGGGAGAGCCTGAGGGCAGGAGATTTCTATGGTGATATTTCTGTGGAAGGAGAAAGGAGGACGTGGCTCAGCACAGCAGGGCTAGGAAGGGGGAAGAACTTCACTGAGAAGTTTTTTAAGAAAAAGACTAGGTAAGGTTACATGCTGGAATACTCACAGGTGCAAGTAGAAGTGGAAATACTGACATGACAGTCACGGAGCAGAGGAACCGACTGCGAGTAGGAAATGCTGGCAACACAGAAAAGGTGAAATAAGCAGGACGTAAAATCGGACAAAAGGTAGAACCCCAGTTTTGTAGCACACACGACACACGACACCGGAAGGAAGTACATCAGAACCTTAACAACCATAATCCGTGGATGGTGAGATGTCACACAATTATTCCTTGTAGTTTTCTACGCCCGAACTGAATCACATTTGTAGTGCGGAACTGTAAGAGAAGTTAAAAAGAAAAAAGATGGAAGGGAGGGAGTAAGGAAACACATGGGAGGAGGGTGGAAGGGAGAAAGGGGACATCTGTTCCTCCTGTTCCTCCTTCTGTCTATCTGTCTGTGCCTATCTCTCTGTCCAGTCAGGCTTCTCCGGGGCTGTCGTGTGCTGTGCAATGGGGGCCCCTCCTCTCACCCCACAGGGGAGGTCGTGGTGAATATGGAGCCAGAGGTGCCTGTCAAGAAACTGGAAACCATGGTGAAGCTGGACGCGGTAAGGCAGGTGGGGTCAGCCCCACATTGGTTGGAGATGTGCAACTTTGTGTCACATGTTCCATGTCCTACGAGCCAGGCTGTCTGCCCCCAGAGAGCAGCATTAAGTCACACCTCCTTCGGCATGTGACTGTCAAGGGCTAACCTTCATTGTGTGTGCAGACAACCCCATCGGAACACCGTGCTGGAATGCACACAGCCCCAGGCCTGGGTTGGGGAAGAATTTCCAGGTGGAAGCTCCCTATTCCCCTTGGCTTTGGGATTAGAGCCATTTATCTGCCAGAGGGAGACCTGTTGCCTGGCTCCTAGACGTGGAGGTCAGGATGGGGATAGAACTGAACAGGTCACCCTGAGGTCCAGACACTGCTGAGGGGCCAGATGTAGGCTTCCTGCCCACTATGTTTTTGGCATCTCAGTCTGCATTCATGTGCTTCACACAGCCCAGGGCATCTCCTAGCTTCTGGGGGTGAGGCTCCTGGGAAAGGGGAACAGAAAAGGCCTGGGGCCACAGCCCTGGGATGGCACTGCCAGGAAAGCTCACAGCTACTTCTGGGGGCCTGGCAGCTCCCAGCCTCCTGAGCCACTCCCTGACCAGCCTATTCCTCCTCGGGGGGCAAAAAGCCCCCTAGTTTCAGGCTGTCAGCAGCACAAGACAGAGGCTGCCACCGAACTGAGCTTCCTCATCGTCCTGCGGGCCCTGGGCTCTGGCCAGTGTCCTTTTCTGCTGTGTAATTGTGTGGGTGTCAGCTTCATCTTTAAGGCAGCCTGCGCTGGTATGGGGGAAGAGTGGAGTTGAAGTTGACCCTGTTTAGCCAATATTATTACTGAACTCCTTCCGCATGCCATGTCAGCCTTCCCCTCTCAACCCTGATGACTGCTCATTGAAGTCACTGTGGGGTCGAAAATATATCGGTCCCCAGCATCCCCTGTGCACACTCAGTGGAGCCCAGCGTTGATAATTTGTGAAAGTCCCTGGGTGATTCCAACGTTCAGCCAGGGCTCAGAACCACTGCCCTAGAAGGTCTGAGGAACCATCAGACGACTGGCTGCTCAGCGTTGCCCAGCGCCTGCCCAGCCCCCGTCCTGCTCCCCTGACTCAGGACAATTGACGCCCTGGTTATTTGGATGTTGAGAATTCGAATGTGTTGGAACAGAATATTGTGGTCAAATCCCAGTCATTAACTGCCTTGGCAGCTGCTCATTTTATTCTGTCCTTCAAAAATGAACCATATACTCATAATTACATTAATAATAATAATGACAATAATAATAATAATAAAGGCAATACCACATATTTGCCAAAGTACCTAGACATTAAGATCAATAGCTTCACTCGGTGAGTGTTCAAAGATTCAAATACTTGAGGCCATTTTTGTCCAGGAACAGTCAGGAAGAGGCCTGCAAATTCATGTAGCAACTTCCCTCCGTAGAGCTGCCTCTGCAGCAGGCCCTGTGCTTCAGAAGGAGAGAGCACGTGGGTGTAAGTGCTCTTTTCTCTCTAGGAATCCACCTCTCCTACTCTCCACGCTGCTTCTGCCTTAAGAAGTCTATGCTCAACCTCAGTTCCCAGTTTCTAAGTCACTTCCCCTAAGACTGGTGAGAAGTCTTGTCCACATGTTCTCATGGTCCCTGTACTTATCAGTGTCATAACTCACTACATGCTGCATTTTACATGCCTTTTCCTGTTCTCACTAGATTGTAAGATCTATAACAGAAGAAACATCTCATTCATGTAGTACTTAAAGCACTTACCACAATGCTTGGTACATAATATGATGAAAAAGTACTTAATGCATTTGTCTGTTTCTGTTGCTTATAACAAAATACATGGAACTGGGTAACTTATAAGAAAACAAAATTTATTGCTCGCAGTTCAGAGGCTGGGAAGTGCACAGTCCAGGAAACACATCTGGTGAAGGCCTTGTTAGTGGTGACAGTGACTCAGGAGGTCTCACATGGCAGAATGGTGGAGCAGAGAGAGACTCTCATGTGTTCTTTTTAAAGCCCTCAGAACCAAGCCCATGACCACCATTATTATTAATGCATTCATTAGGTCATGGTTCTCAGTAGCTACCTCTTCGAGACCTCACCTTTCAATTACTATGATAGGATTTCCCACCAGAAACAGTTATAGTGGGGATTAAGCTTCAATGACTTTGGTAGGCGGACATTCAATTCACTGCACTCCCCCAGTGGCCACCCAAAACTCATATACTTTTTACATACAAATTCATTCATTTTATCCTCAAAGTCTTAACTTGTTTCAACTCAAAAGTCCAAGATTCGAAGTTCCATCTGTGAAATCAGAACAAGTTATCTACTTCCAATGGTGGGACAAGCATAGGGTACATATTCCCATTCATAAAAGGAGAAATAGGCCAAAAAAAAGGTGTCATAGGTCCTTAAAAAGTCCAAAATCCAGCAGGGCCAGCATCAAATCTCAAAGATTGTGAATTATGTATCTCAACTCCATGTTTCGCATTCTCTGCACACTGGTGTGGGGTTGGGTCCCCAAGTCCTTGGGCAACTTCACTCCTGTGGCTTTCCTAGTCTCAGGCCATACTTTAGCTCTTGCAGGCTGGCATTGCACACAGGTAGCTCCACAGTTCTGGCTTTCTATCATGCCTTTTTCTGCCATAACTCAGTGCAGGCTGTTACAAGTAGCCATGCAGCTTCCTGAATGTTTTTTTTGCTTAGAAATTTCTTCCACCAGGGGCCGGCCCGGTGGCGCACTGCGCTAGTGCGCCGCTTGGGAAGCGCGGAGGCACTCCCGCCGAGGGTTCGGATCCCACATACAGACCGGTTCCCGCTCACTGGCTGAGCGAGGCGCGGGGGCAACACCAAGGGTTGCGATCCCGTTGCCGGTC